>NC_056744.1:106863347-107080847 GCF_019279795.1 Protopterus annectens | reverse complement strand
TAGTATACAGTGGTAAGTTAATATTGGTGTAAAAAATAGAAAGATTTACATACTTTTATTTTATTTATTTATTTATTTCAGTTTGATAACTGGGGAAGTCCACTAGGCCAAGAAGAGCCTTTTTTCAGAGGAGGCTCAGGCAGAAAACCTCCAATGACAATTACAGACAATTACAGTCATGCAGATCTATGCAATTATTTTCATAGTCAGAGAAATACAATATAAAAATAGAATGTGATAATATAAACAAGTACAAAGAAATACAGATAATGAGATTTAGGTAGAAGTTTTGTATATACAGAGTTAGGATGCAGGTTTACAGTACAGTATTTATTTTCTGATTTTTAGCAGTTTATATATATCCTCTAAATGTCTAATAATCTAAGTTGATTCACAGGATCAAAACAATGAAGATTAAATACAATTACTGTAAAAAGGGAGGGGTAAATGGTTTGAGGGAAGGGGAGGTGTTTGAGTGCAGTAGGTAGTATAAACAGATTTAGGGGTTTACAGTAATGCAGAACCAGTGTGGGGGGGATACAAATGTGAAGGATACAGAGTGGTTTGTTGTATAAAGGCTGGGTGGGGGGGTTAAGAAATGTAGGATAGATAAGGAAGGAGAGTTAGTGGGAGGAGTACATATACATCTATTGATGTGTGTATATATACAGTTCCCCTTCACAATCTCGAAATACTGAATGCTCGAAATTCAGTAAATCAAGACTGTAAAGTCGAAAACCCATAAGCGCAAATTCAAATATCTCGAATTCGTGCTTATGCATGTCAGCTATGGGATGGGAAGTGTGTGAGTCGGGATGTTTTACGGAAGTGAAGGTAAGTGAGTGTATGTGTATGTTTTGTAAGTTGTGTGTGTGGATTAGGGTAGGGAGGTGGGAGTATGAGTATGAGTGTGAGTGTTGGATGTGTCTGTATTTGTGTGTGTGTGAGAGGCAGTTTAAAATGTCTGTGTGGTGTTTTGTATTTTGTAGTATTAGTGCGATCTTGGAGTTAGAATATATAAGTAGGGGGTGTGGGGTGCAGGGGGTTTGCCCCCCTGCGTGCATGTAGTGTAGGGCTTGTAGTTTATGTGATGTGGGTTGTATGGTGTTCGTGTTGTGTGGTGTATGTGTTCTGTATGTTCGGGGTTTTTAGTTTTCGTGCTTGTGGGTTTCGGGATTTTTGTAGGTTTGACTTTACAGTCTCGAGTTACTGAATTTCAAGCATTCAGTAATTCGAGATTGTGAAGGGGAAATATATATATATATATATATATATATATATATATATATATATATACACACACACACACACACACACACACACATAAATTATATATTATATATTTATAAACATGTATTCATTTGTTTATATCTATATATATGTAAGCCCTTCTCCAAACCCAAAACAATCTTGATAAGTTGTTAGTATGCCAACCTTATCTGGTGCTTCCTACCAAAAGTACATCACCACATATACATTCACTAAAAAAAGTAAGCAGAACCTTCTTTTACACTGATTAACCCTCTGAACTAAGTACTACTTAACTGCATTATCCTCTTCTTTTACGCTTTCCAGCATTTTACTGTATAGTGTCACAACAAGTGATCTGACATAATGTCTGCTTCCTCAATCAGCATCACTAACTACCGAATTTATGTAATTAAACAAGCATTTGCACATGTGGTACCCAGGGATGTCGGTGACTCAGTTTATGTAACATAAACAATCTTGCATCAAGCTTTTTTGAACCAGATGATGAATTTGGTGCTTGCCACGTGCAAATTTAGAGCTGGCCTGGGACTTGTATACAGTATGGCCCATGCAGACATCATGGAAAATCTAACTGCCTTGACCATCTTGTGTTAAGAAGTGATAGCAAACTTGCTGAAAGTCAGAAACTACACTGTGCAGTTAGCTGGTGTCTCATCATGAAGTATGCACTACACAGTCCAGTTAGCTGGTGTCTCATCACTAAGTATGCACTACACAGTGCAGTTAGCTGGTGTCTCATCACTAAGTACGCACTACACAGTGCAGTTTGCTGGTGTCTCATCACTACATGCACTACACAGTGCAGTTAGCTGATGCCTCATCACGAAGTATGTGATGCTGTCTTTCAGATATTGTTGCTAGGAGCTCCCTGGTACTTAATGCACAGATCACAGTGCAGACAGCAGATGACTCTAAACTGTGTTCACCTTACAAAACCCAAACACTCCAGAATGAACTGCCAGAAATACACTGTTGGTGTACTAAAACTGGACAACTGCCTCCCCTCATCACACTGTATGGACACC
The DNA here is from genome assembly GCF_019279795.1 of Protopterus annectens. Lineage (NCBI taxonomy): Eukaryota > Metazoa > Chordata > Ceratodontiformes > Protopteridae > Protopterus > Protopterus annectens. Next base: position 107,078,550 of record NC_056744.1, on the reverse strand, counting down.
ACACGACCAAACAATAATCTAGTCCCTGTATTTATACTGTTATGTGACAGCAGTTGGAAACAGACACACTTCCTTTAGCAACAGTAATTATCCACAGGAAATTGTCCGGGTGTAGAGAATAATCATTCCTTACTGGCAGAACTGATCACACCAGATATCTTGAACATCATCCACATTTGCGATGTATTCACACTAAACATTTCATAAAAACCTCAAGGATTTTTACCAGACAGATCCGGGAGCTAACAAGACAGCCTGTGACATCTGTCATTTAATTCCTAGTCTAATATATTTGTTGATGGTGGACAGGGCATTTCCATGTCTAAGTACATATCCACACGTCCCAGGTGGAAACCTGAGGTATTTGTTTTTCATATCTGAATCTGAGGTAAATACAGTTATTCTCTTCCACATGATCCACTGTGATAATGCTCCTTATTTCCATTGAAAGAATGATGCATAACAAGTCATCAGGTAGCACTAATATGACACCCATAGGGGGTCAAGGCTGTCTGTGTCATAACTGCAAACCCATTACTTTGTTGACAAACCTATTCGTCCATTGTCTCTCTCAAAGTCATATGTCATCCATCCACCAAAATCATTAGATTAATTCTTTATTATTTACTTTGTGTTTTTTTAGATTCATCAGGACACAGTATATTGCGGTGCTGGTGCTGCGGTAGCATTGTCGCCTCACAGTTAGACGTTGCCCATTCGATTCTCAGTTAGAGCGTCTTCTGTGTGGCGAAATGCATGAATGGGCGTTCCTTCGGTGAAGGTTGTGCGTTAGGCCTGGCAAGCCAGCACGTAAAAGTCTACTGCCAATCATTAGCGGACCAGAGTTCTGCTGTGGTGACCCCTAACCGGGAAAAGCCGAAAGACACAACAATCAGGACACAGTATTCAGATTACATCATATAGAGAAACATTACAAATCTAGATCAGCACATGTATGTCAGTGCTAGTCAAGGTTCTCTGAGTGAGTGCACCACTAAGAACCTGGTGTTTGCATTTCAACAAACTGTACAATTAAATATATAGCTGAGCAAATTTAAAGAAATTGCTATATTGGCCTAAATTGCAGAGTACTATTTGTGTATTTTTTTTATCTCCTAATTCATGGAAAGTCTTCTTCTTCTTCTTTTGGCTTTTCCCGGTTAAGGGTTGCCGTAGCGGATCACCTGTCTGCTCATGATTGGCAGTAGAGTTTTTACGGTGCCAGCCTGTTGCCCAACCTTCCATGGAAGGCACACACACACTCATGCCTAGGGTCAATTTAGAGTGTTCAATCCACCTACAGCATGTCTTTGGGATGTGGGAGGAAACCGGAGCACCCGGAGGAAACCCATGCAAAGAAAACCCACGCGACCACAGGGAGGACATGCAGACTCCGCACAAAAGGCACCTCAGTCGAGGATCGAATTGGAGAACCTCTTGCTAATTCATGAGTAAGGAACCATATGAAGGAAGAGTTTCAGTGACACACCAGGCTGTGATTTCTTTGATGTCTACTGTTATGCAAAGTTGACTAAGCAGCTGCACCTAATCAAGCTGGAAATGTGAGATTTTGGCTCCTTGAAGGAGGGGAGATGGGAGGAGTAACTTGGTCAGGAACTGCAACTAAGAAAAGTGCTCTTTGTAAAAAGTCTTTTTTATCTCAGTAATTTGTTGGCACTTTTGCAAGCTTTTTTCAGAGAATATGTAGTACATTAGTGGGAACAACATTTGTAAAATCAGTGCAGACCAGTCAATGACACTTGATCTGCACACTCTTAAACTTGGCACTTTTTTTCAGGTTTCCCATTGTAAGTGAATGGAAGCCTAATCTGACAACAAAGGGTAGGGCTACTTTTCCTCACATTCAGGACTGTCATACTGCATTTTGGTACTGATTTAGCCTATTAAGGGAAAACTCTTATGTATCTCTAACACTGTTCCCCTGCCTCTTCTACCTCTTACCTTCCTCCATCTCCAACCACTCTTAATTCTTACAGTCTCAAAACAACCCACTTGTCTAGTCTGCCTCCTATACTCTACCTCCCCTACATCTCCCACTAGCCATTCTTACTTTCCTTTCTTGTTTCCAAACTCCTATACAGCTAGATCCTACCCACTTTAAATAAGCATCTGCCTAACTATTAACTCATTCTGCTCTAAGCAGCTTAAATAATATTGTAACTAGTCACATTTTCTTCTGCTAATTGTTTAAAACCTTGTTTGTAACAACTCACATTCTTGTCTGCCAATTGTTAATACTCTGTATAACTGAATTGCCTGAGGAGTTTTTTCTCTCTCCAGGTCTCTGCTTGTAAGATCCTATAGCTGATTGTTACTACTATGTTACTAAAATTTAATAAATTGTTTTCTAGTCCAGAGGAGCTTTTCTCCCTGGGTCTCTGCTGAAAATGAGCCAAAAGCTCAGCCAGACTAACCTGGTTAACAAATGTAAAATAAATAAATAAATAAATAAATAAATAAATAAATAAATAAAATAAAACTCTCATCAGGATGTCTGCCGCCATGAGGGCACTCAGGGATACAAAAAAATAAAATTAAGAATGAATAATTATTTTGTGGCAAACAGCTTTGAGAGGTGCAGAAAATCATGACTAGATAAAAAATGTATGTTTTTTTCATTATTTGCCCATAGTGATCCTTTAAATGTTTCATTTATTTTAATCAGCTCAGAGCACGTTTGATTTTTTTCCTCTAAATTACTGGACGCCATCTATTGTATAAAAGCTGGTGCTTGAACTGCTTTTTGCTGAACAGCTGCAGAATTCTTCACAGTCACTTTTTTCCTCTTAACCTTTTCTAGCTTATTTTCTTTCAGGCTGTTTAAGTTTCTTCTTCTTTGCTGGCATTCAGGTAGTGTGCTTACTAGCCAGTAATGGAATTTTACTAAATTGGCAGAATTATTAGCCCTTATCTTCCTTTTCTTTTTTCAGGCTGGGAGATCTGAAATTGAGCTTGTTTATCAGTGTAGAGCACTCTTGGAAGTTGACTGGACTGTTTGATTTATTGAAGTATAAGAGTTCTTAGACTACTGAATCCTTTATAGCTCTATTAGCAAGGAACATATTGCCCCTAAGGAGTCTATATGAAATGGAGTACAAGTTAAAACCTTCAGTCTTTCTTGATAGTTCAGGTCTTTTAAATCTATGATCTTTTCAGGTACAAACCTTTGGGATCTTTCCAATTACTTGATATTTATTTATTATTTATTTTATTATTTATTTTATTTTACATTTGTTGACCGGGCTAGTCTAACTGGATATATGTCCATTTTCAGTAGAGGCCTGGGGAGATAAGCTCCAAGACAGAAACAAGAAAACAACAAAAAATGAATAACAGCAACAGTCTTATATACAATGCATATTACAGGTTAAAACAGAAAATTCAGCGAGGACAAAAAAATCCTAACAGTGCAAAAATGCATGTACAATACAACATACAGGTACAATACATAATAAAGAAGAAATAAAAACAAAGAGGACAGGTTAATTGTATTAAAATAAAGAATTTCCTCAATAAAAAGTACCCACAGAGGTTGGACATAGTATAACTTTAGAGGGAGAATGTATTTATAGTCAATAAGGAAGGTATAACAGTTCATGAGTAGTATGGGTTAGGCAGAGCTACGTTTGAACAGATAGATAGATACCTATTCAGGTTTAGTACAGGGGCATAACCAGTGTGTTCTGAGGAAAAGTTTCAGTCTGTTTTTGAAGAGCGATAAAGAGGGAAGTGATATGCTTATTAAGGTACATCCCAAAGAGAGTGTTATATTGTATGATGGGGCTAATCATTACTTAGTACAAGGAGGTAAGGATGTCTTTTGATCTAGAAGAATTACCTTTTGCTATCAGTTGTACAAGTTAAAATGATTTCTTAACCATGATTGCAACTTGATGGTCAAACACGAGGAAGCTGTCTACTGAAGTACGTAGCTGTGTCATTACCTTTGCAATTTAAAGCGGTGTGTTATCTATGGCTTAAGCTGGAGCTAGTGGAGCTAGAGTGTGCTTAAGAAATACTATGATGTTGCACGTTCTGGCACTGAGTTTGAGCCAATTAATTTTTTTACACCAGCTGATGACCAGTGTAAGATCCAGTTGGAATGCTTGTATGTCAGAGCGAGACTTTGACAATTCCTAAGTTACAGTCATCCACAAACTTTGTTAACCAGTAATTTTTGTTTGTTAAGGGGAATTCTGAGAAGCAGATTTCAATTAACAGAGGTCCCAGTACAGATAACTGAGGATTGCCACTGATCACCTTCATGCTTTCAGAGAATGTACCCCCCTTCTGTTACTCAGTGAGTCTTGTCCTTAAGCCTCTTGGTTAGTCACCTAACCACACATGGGTCAGATTGGAGTGCTTTCAGCTAGTTTATGATATTTGCACATAGCATGGAATCAGATGCCTTTTACTAGGTCAAAATATACTGTGTGGACAGCTTTCCCACAGTTTACTGAGTGAATAACCCTCTTAAAGAAGTTCACAAGATTCATTAGATTGGCTGTACCCCTGATATGGTTGAATATGGGACACATTTTGATATCATAGTTATCTAGGTCAGTTGTGGTACTTTCCTTGGCTTTGCATATAAGACTGTCTAGGATGATAAATCTGTAATTCCTGAGGGCATTGGTGGGGCCACCTTTGTGGAGTGGCATCACAACAGCTGTGCACTACTCCTGTGGGACAAAGCCAGTTGCTTGGTTCGGGTTGTAGAGGTTGAGGAGTGGGTCCACCAGTGCTTGTTTAGTGTTATTAATTAGGCAACCACGTATGTTATCAGACCCCACAGGTAAGGTATTCTTTGTTTTATAGAGTACAGTAACTTCAGTAGGTCTTCTTTCACTATGGTTGGTGACTTGATTGCATCAGGATAAGTGGGCTTGGAATAGATGTGTCTAGGCTGAAGTGAGCACTAAATCTATTTGCCTACATATTGTCAATATGCACTGGATCGGAATTGGTGATACTGTTATGAATAAAGCTCTATGCAATGTTGGGTGTTATTTTTTGTTTTTCTGACATAACTAAAGAAGGATTTGTAGTTGTCTTTGGCTTCTCTAAATAGTGGGTGTTCATGAGATGCCTTTGTTTTTCTGATGTTGTTTTTTAGTTTCCTATCTTGCCATTTTTTGTTCTCCTTAATTTTGGAGCCTTGTTTTACTGTCTAGATTTAGGAGTTTCTTCATTTTATTATGTAATTTATTAATGCTTTAGGAACACCATGCTGGTTTGTTTTTAAACCTTCCCATTTGCTTGCCAGTTTAATACATTTGTCCAGCTGCAAGTAAAACTTGTCTGCACAACTCTTTGCAGTGTCACTATTATGGCTAATACTGCCATACTCAAATTTGGAGACTTCATTTCAGAATTGTAGAAGATTTGTATATTTTAAGTCCTGGGAAAAACTGTGGTCTTTGCTTCTGATGGTTTGGACATTTTGATAGAGAAGGTTTGTAGTTTGTGGTCTGACTTTACCAGTGAGGGGGATACCTTGGAGATGGTACGTGCAGATACTATACTTATTGTGACCATGTCAACTGTATTATGTTTTCACTGGATTCATTAACAATCTAATTCATGGAGTTCTTGTTTTTAAAATGTAAGAATATTTGTGCATGCCCTACATTGGTGGTATAGATCCCCCAGTTAATCAATAGGTAGTTAAAATCAGCTAGGATAACTGAGTTTCTACTTATGGGGAGTTCATTGAGGATATTTAGCAATGTTGTGGTTTTCTGGAGATATGGTGGGGCGGTAACATGATATGATCTGACAGTAGATCTTATTTAGTGTGATTTGAATCAATGTAAGCTCTGCTAGTGAGTCTGAAGCTGTCTGACTCAAGGTAATGCAGTCTGTAACAAATATGGATAAACCACCACAGTTTCCGTCAGGCTTAAACAAGTAATAAGCACACAACCCAGGTACTGAGGGGGTGCTTTGGGAATTTAAACCAGGATTCTTCTACAACACATACATGGATGTGCTCCAAATTTAGGAGGGCCTCAGAGTCCAGCAGTTTGTAGGTTAGACTTCTGGTATTATGTAGAGCCACCTTTATGTGGCCCACTTATTGATTTATTTTGGAAATTAGGTTGGGAGGCCCATCAGCTGGTACTGTCTAAAAAGGCATAGAGGGGCATCAGAATCTTTCAGTATGAGAAATTCTTGGAATTTGAGATGCAAACTCTCCTTGCAAACAGGTACACTTGTGAAGTATCTTGTCCCATGCTGATACTTACTGGACCCCCCTATAATGACTCCCAAGTGTTTAGCCAATTATTGAAGCTAGTCATCTTTTCTTTACACCTCAGCATCATATTTTGTGTTGGAAAGTTTCCACTCAGTAGGGACTTTCCTGCATTTGTGAGAAGCATGGAGAATTCTGTCATATCTCTCTCTCCATGCCCCTCAGGGATCTACTTCAAATCACTGAAATCCCATTTCACTGTCAGCAAATCACCTAAATTTTAAAACACTAACAACTCATTTCACTAAATCTCATTTCACTGACATCTTACAATGCTAAATTTCAAAAGACAAAATGGGAAACCATAGACAAACACAATCACACAACTAATGACTACCGCTTTACACAACTTAAAAACTACTTACTTATCCTCTTAACAGAAACCAGACAATATAAAAACAAAGTGGGGGGGCTGTGCCTCCCCCCCAACTATATATACTAACTCCAAGATCGTACTACACTGGTGAAAAGGGCATATACCTTTTACTTGCCTCACAGTACTCTACACGCTGCCACTATTGCTGGGAAGTCTATAGCTTACAATTCAGTGAAATGAATTTTCAGTGTTTTGAAAATTAGGTGATTTGGTCTCAGTGAAATGAATTTCAGTGAAATGGGATTTAAGTGATCTGAAGTAGACCCACCCCCCCCCAGGATATTGTATGCCAGATCATTTGCCCCATCATGGGCCACCATCATGCCAAACTCATATTTGTCTGGTTTAAGGGTCAGCATGGCTATTGTAACACAGGTAATAGTCACCCCTGAGAGGCAACTTACTGTCACCTTGCCTTTTTCTAGCACTGTTAAGTGCAGAATCCATGTGCCTTACTATGAATTTCATAGTGACTAGTACATTTCTGTTTGTGTTTGAAGGTTGCATTGGTGTAATGGGTCTAGCTAGGATGTGCTGTTTCCTAATGACTCCCGGCTATGTTATCTGTAATCGGTATTGCAGTACATAGTTTATGCTGTACCTTTTACCTAAAAGATTATTACCTGTAAGTATGTGGCAGTTCTTACATTGCCTAAGTATACCGGTTGCTAAGAGGATGACAATAGAAGGTAAACCAGTTAGCAGATCTTCCGTTTTGGACCAAGGGTGCAAGTGTGTTAAGGAATAGTAAGAGAATATAATTGTATTTCAGCTTTTATTTTAAAGCATTAGTTCAAATAAAAATAATAGCTGTAAACTAATTTTAGGTTGGAGCACAAAGTTATCAATATGCAGTAAATATTCTTGTCTGGCTTGACTATAAGATCAGTTTGGTGATAAGATATGTGTATGGAGAGTTTCTCTCCAGACCTCGGCTGCAAATAGGCTCTGTCCTAGTCTGACTTTCCCAGTTAACAAATGTTAAATAAATTAAATAAATAAAAATAAGGGCAAATAAAAGAAAATAATACTGTTTGGATAATATTGACTAAGGTAAAATAATAAACGTAGATAAAAGGTAGGCTCCTGCACCAGAACACAGCATGCAGTAAACTATTTAGTCTAAACTGGCTGTGAGATCGGCTTAAAACTGCAACAATGTACCACTGTTTTATTCTGTGATTTGTACTAAGAAAGTTGCATTAACTATGGTTTCCTAAAAGAGAATCTGAGACTGAAAGTGCCTGTATCTGTGGAATGCAGCATTGCATGGTGCTGTGAAAGCTCCACCCACCACTGTTAATCCATCCATCCATCCACCCATCCATCCTCAACCCCTTTTTCCATTTTTACACATAGGGTCAGGGTGTTACTTTAACAGTGACAATCATCTAGAGCCATGTTTTACACTACTGGGTGGCTAGCCCTGCTACTGTAGTTCAGGCATACCACACACACACACAGACACACAGACACACAGACACACACACACACACACACACACCTAGGGCCAATTTAGAGTGTCCAGTCCACCTGCTGCATGTCTTTGGAATGTAGGAGGAAACCGGAGGAAATGTACGTGAACCCAGGAGAGACATGCATACTCCACACAGAAAGCACCCCAGCTGAAAATCGAACCAGGGAACCTCTTGCTGTGAGGTGAAAACACTAACCACTGCACCACTGTGCCACCCACCACTGTTAATCTGAGGAGATAAAGTAAAAGAACAGAATAAAAAAAGCAGCTAGTACTCCAGCCAGCCAATAATATCCACCCCTCAGAAACTGCAGCAAATTATTGTTTTCCACAGAATAACCACATCTGCCCTTAGCAAGTTTACATCCTGACCAGAAAAAAACAACTTCATCTGTGATTTAATGTAAAGTTAACAAAAGTAGATGTCTAAAAGATTAACAAAGGCAAACACTCACTATGTAACAAAGTGGAGACACTATTAATCACAACACCAGCCAAGCAACTGTAAAATATCTAATATAACCAATTTTTAGTCAGACATACTAAAAATAGAATTTAATATAAAAAGTGGCACAAATATAAAATTACTAGATGGAGGGCCAATCTGATACAACAACAGCCAAGCAACTGTTTAAAACCCAACTCCAGCAATTTTAGCTAAAAGAAAAAGTTGGAGAATTCGATAAAATAAGCTATAAAATACAGAAACACCAAAACAATAATTGTAAAGTGAAACAAGTACTTTCCTGTTTTTTTTTGTTTGTTTTTTGTGAAATATTTGAACTTGTAAATGCTAGAAGAAACTCTTGTCAGCACATATGCTTCCAGCATATTTTTTTCTTGAAGTCTTTGGAAAAGACACTGGACAGATGGGTGAAAGGACTGTTAAACTGAAGAGATAAAGTAAAAGAGCCAATTAAAAAAAACAGCTATAACTACAGGCAATAATGTCCATCCCTCAGAAATAGCAGTAGATTTTTCCCTGCCGCAGAATAACCATTACTGCCCTTAGTAAGATTGCACCCTGATGTTGACTTATAAAATTGACCTATGTTTGGATGGATACCAAAGAAATAAAACTAGCCTGTTTAATTTACTTATTTATTTATCTGGGGTTAGTAAAGTTGCTTGCGGTGGATATAGGAATTTGAAAAGTATTACTATGTTTATTAACACTAATCTCTATTCAAAAAAGCATTTGTATTCCATTTTTAAATAGTTAACCATTTATTCTAACGTATTTTCAAAGTTACTTCTTATAATTTTATTTAACTCAGCTAACAACTTAATTCCTAAGCATTTTATTTCCAAATTACTGCAATTAAATTTGTATCTGTTCTTCAATTGTAATTAATGTTTGGGTGTACTAAGATTGTTTGTTTGTTTTTCATCAAAACTCTTTCTAGATACTTAACTGTCTAATGGAGCTATCAGTTTCCAAAAAACATCATGAATAAAGCTGAATGTTGTACTGATATTTCCCAGAAATTCTGAAACGTTGAATTTTTTAATTACTTCTTACATGATTATCAAAGAATTCTATAATCAGTGTGAACATTAAATGTGATAAGGGACATCCTTGCTTTGTTCTTTTTATTGTGTGTGTAACCTGTAAGAAAAAAAGGATCTGTTTTTATTTATTTATTTTATTTTATTTTATTTTATATTTGTTAACTGGAAGAGTCAGACTGGATACATGTCCATTTTCAGCGGAGGCCCTGGGAGAAAAGCTCCACATGTACAAAAAATTACCATCAATATTCATGGTTACATTGAAAATTTAAAATGTAAAACTTTAAACAGGTGATTATATATATATATATATATATATATATATATATATATATATATATATATATATATATATATATATACATGGTTACATTGAAGTTTAGGATCTTTGTAGGTTTATAGTATGAAATATGTACAGAAAGCATTGCACAGCATTTAAGTGCATAGAATAACATGATACATAGATTGATGTTATGGATGACAACCAGGAGAAAAAGGTGGTTAGGTAAGAAGGGGAGTTATTAGAAATTAGATGTAGAAGGGTTAAAAATATAGCCTTAGAGTGGGTAGAATAACAGGTTACTATAGAAGTTAAAACCAAAGCATTATAATGGTTAGGATAGCAAGTTAGGTTAGGTTTAGATAATATTGTTCTAAAGGTTGTTGAGAAGTGTATATAGTCTGGGTAGGTTAGGTTTAGAAAGTTTATTCATATAGGATAAATAAGTTGTTTTTATTGCATATTTTACCTACTTGAGTTGTATTTATATTGGGTTAGTCTGGGTTTAGACATGGGCATAGCCATTGCCTGTTTAGGTGATTCTTTAGGGATATTTTGAATTGGGGTAAGGAGGCTATAGTGGTAAGATCTGGGGGGAGCGGGTTCCATTTTTTTCCAGCTGAGTTGGAGAATAATGATTCTCCAGCTGAGTTGTTGGCTTTGGCAGATTGTACTTGTATTTTGTTGGATGAGCGGAGGGATGCTAGGTTGCTGTAGGGGGGGTGATAATATTTGTCAGAATGGGTGTACTGTTAGGTTGGTAGAGGATTTTATGAATAACTATGAGGTTTTACTGGAGTTGATTGGATAGTTCTAGCCAGTCTAGTTTTAACACATGATTTAGAATCATAGTATTAACTTTTAATTATATGTATAAAAACTTTGGAAAAACAAAAACATTCCAAAGTGATGAATGAAAATACCAGCTCAAATGTCAAAGCCCTTTTCAATGTCAAGACTAATTTCCTTAAGTTCATGTGTGCATAGTCTAAAAGCATAATTATTCTTCCAGTATTATGTGTTAATCTGTTAATTCTGAATCCTGCTTGACTATTATATATGTTAATACTTCAGTGCTATTATTTAGTTTACTTGCTAAGATCAATGTGAAAATAATATAATTAATATTTAAAAATGCAATGGGCCTGTTTGGGAAATTAAATTCTTATATTTACCCTGTTTAATGATAGGAGAGATCGAAGAAAATGTCTAGGATAGATTGACCCTTTGAGATGATTGGATTAAATCATCATGGATCTTATCAACAAAGACATAGTTGACCTTCAAACTCTTGACCCGACCCAATTTGGGTAGTTTGACCCAACCCAATTTGGCTTCATTAAGGGTAGGTCATGCTTATTAAACCTGGTGGACTTCTTCGAAAATATCACCAAAGCCCTGGATAAAGGCAAAACAGTACATACAGCCTATCTTGACCTAGCCAAGACTTTTGTCACAATTCCCCATTTAGGCATCATTGAGAAACTCACCCAGCTGGGATCCAAATGGAGAGATGATAAGTCAGCAAGCAAAGGAGAGTAGTGTTGCTGAAACTGAATTCATCCTCTAATCTTGGTGAGTACCTTCATGTGGTGAACCCTGTTTTTCACAAAATCTCACCAAGACAATACTATTATATACTGTATTTTATATAGCATATATCATGGACAGAAGTAGGTCAAAATTAAAGATAGCTGGGTGCACAAGACCCAGGATAAAACAAGTGCCCAATCCTGGTAGGCGCACTAGTGCCAGGACTAGAAAAAAATCACAGTATAGAATCCTCAAAATGTTGAAACATTCCTACAATGGGGCTAAGCCAGGCCCAGGAGAAGGATGGCCCCCTATTGTAGAAGGAAGTAGCAGTCCACAAAAATCACAAAAACCTGATAGGCCAAAGAAGAGACATATAGATGATAGAGTGGATTACTGAGGATAAGAAAGAATTATGCATTGTTACTATTTTGCAAAAAGCCCAGAATTTCAAGATACAAGATATACAAAAAGATTAAGAGAAAAATTAGAGGAAATAAAAATAATAGAGAAAACTATAAAGCAGTTAAGACAAGAAGTGTCATTGTTAGAGGGATATAGAAGAAGGAAAAGATCAACAAAAATACTCAGAAAAATAGACATGATAAAAGCAATGCACAATATTATAACAGATCAGGATCTATCATGCACTATAGAAAATAACAAGCTAAAAATTTCAGCACAGGCAGAAAAACTTAGAAGATACATATACATATAAAGGAAGCATACAAAATAAGCAAGTTATTGATGACCCCAAAAATTTTTATAGAGAATTGGGAAATAAGGTAAAAGGAATTGAAGAACACCCAAAAAGAAGAAATAGATACATTTTTTGAGAAATATTTATGAAGATCCTGTGGAACATAACAAAGATCCTAAATGGAAAGAAGAAGTAAAAGAAAGTATAAAAAGTTCAAAGGTACAGGATATGAAATGGGATGAAGTAACAGTCAGAGAGATTGAAACAAAGTTAAGAAAAGCCTCTAATTGAAAACCCCAGGCCCAGATGCAGTACCTAACTTCTGGTTAAAATTATTAACATCTTTGCATGATTTAGCCATGAGTAAGAACTATTTATATGCACCCCTGAACAGACACCAGCCTGGCTAACAATAGGAAAAACAATGCATCTACTTAAGAGTAAACCTGCAAGCTACTCAAAAAATTATAGACCAATAACTTGCCTTCCAACTACATATAAACTATACATCAGAACTGATGCTGACAGAGTTTGTAGTCATTTAGAAGAAAACTCAGTCATGTCAGTAGAAAAAAACGGCAGTAAAAGCAGGACATATGGAACAAAGGAACAGCTATTGCTAAATAAAGTCATAATGGAGAATTGTAAAAAGGGAAAGAATCTAAGTATGGCATGGATTGACTACAAAAAAGCATTTGATGGAATCCCACATTCATGGATAAAAGAGTGCTTAAAAATGTATAAGATACATCCTACACTGATCAACAGTTACAGTGACCATGAAACAGTGGCAGACCACTTTGCAATTAAGCCATGATAAAGGGCATATTATTATTCTGGGGATAAACATCCAAAGGGAATTATTTCAGGATGACTCCCTGTCACATTTGCTATTCTGTCTTGCCGTTAACTCATTAAGCTTTCTACTTAACAGTTTAGGCCATGGCTATAATTTGGCTCCAAGAAAACAACAAAGTGTAACTACTTTTCATCTTCTCTTTGTCGATGATTTAAAACTGTATAGATAGGGAATTGAGAGCCCAACTGCAAGTAGTCAAAACTTTTTCAGATGACATAAGAATGTCATTTGGTTTTGATAAGTGTGCAAAAGCAACTTTTACAGCAGAAAAACTGCAGCACCAAGAAAACATGAGTTTAGGACAATAATGTAATATAAAAGAACTTAAGCAAGAGGGAGAGTATAAATATTTGGGAATTGATGAAGGATCAACAGTAAAATGTGTACAAATGTGAATAAAACTCAGTAAGGAATATTTTAGAAGACTTAAATTAATCCAGAAAGCAGCATTGACATTTAAGAACAAAATTCAAGCTATAAACCAATTTCCTGTTCCTGTCCTTACTTACAGTTTTGGAGTGATTGACTGGCCTCAAAACATGTTGGATATATTAGATAATAAAACAAGAAGGATGCTTCATGTTCACCAAATGATTTATAAAAGTCATTGCATACCAAGATTATATATTCCCTGTTCCGAAGGAGGTATGGACCTCCTTGAAATTGATTATGTATATAGAGCTGCAGTCGTGAGACTGCATACATATCTGCTGATGTCACAAGACCCAAATGTTGTGAAAGTTTTGAAACATGAGGAGAATAAATCTAGGATGACTTTTCTGCTTAGTCTAGCAGAAGCATATCGACGTCATGCAGAAATGGCAATCAAACCAGACGTAGATAAAAATCAGGCGGCAACTGAATGTGCCAAAAAACAAAAGAAAAAATATAAGGTGAAGGATCAGATGAGAAGACAAAAAAATGTGGAAAATGCATAAATATAGTTGCAAGTATAGAACACTTGTGGAAGAACCTCATGTTGATCAGGAACAAATGCAGGAATGGTTAAGGAGATGCAAATTCAAGCCAAAAGATGAAAGGTTAATATTGACATCCCAAGATAGTGGGCTACGCACATGTTGGTTTACAAAATCCATTGAACATGTGGGAGAAACAGACAAATGTAGGTTTTGTAAAACAGAAGTGGAAACCGTCGCACACCTTGTTGCTGGTTGTGACATACTAATGGCAGAAGGACTGTATACTGAAAGGCATAATAATGTGGCAAGACTGTTGCACTGGGGATTGTGTAAACATTATGATACTGAAGTCACTGAAAAACACTGTAAACATGAGCCACACAGCATCATAGAAAATGATGAAGTCTGCATCACATGGGATCACCCATTACCAATAGTTCAAAAGAGAGATGTGAGAAAACCAGATATAGTGGTCTGCATTGATCATTGAAATCACTACACCAGTGACTACAGTGTCTTGCATACAGAGAGACACAAAGTCATAAAATATCAAGATTTGCAGGCAGAAACAAGAGCAATGTGGAAGAAAGATACCCCAGATAGTTTCAGTAGTAGTAGTAGTAGCAACGGGTCTTATAAAAAAATAATCTGCATTTGTATTTAGATATGTTACCAATACATGTAACCCAATATGAATTGCAGAGGGAGTCATTACTGGTCACATGAAGAGTGCTGCGAAGAGCACTTCTGGCTGATATCAAAGATTGAAACAATACAAATTTCATGAACTTTAATCATACTTTGATTTAAGAATGGGGTTCATTCCTGTCATAGTAATAGAAACCCAAAATTTTTGGTGAAATTAAAACTGGGAATTAACCCATATGTCAAGAGATGGGTAGTCAGCTGGCTCACTGGGGGAAAGCATACAGTCAAAGTTGACCAGTTACCAGTGGTGCACCACAAGGATCTGTGCTGCGTCCCCTACTGTTTGGAATCTATTTCTCAGAAATCCAGGTGAAAATAGATGGCCCGTGACTTACCAAGTTCACCAATGGCTGCAAACTGGGTGCAGTCATTGAGTCCCCCAATGATGTTGACATACTACAAAAAGGGCTTACACGGAGAAATGATTGGTGCCAAAGCCATGGACATAAACTAAATGTAAAAAAATGTGTTATCTTCCCTTTCGGAAAAAGGGGAGTCCCTGCAAATTACAATATTAACAGTACCCCCCTTTAGTTCAAACCTTGTGATGAGAGATTTAGGAACACAGGTTGATAGCAACCTTACCTTCAATCACCATATGCCCACAGTGGTAAGGAAGGCCTTCTACATTGCACATCTCATAAGGAAGGGCGTTGCATCCAGAGCTAAGGATGTTATATCTCCCCTGTACTCATCCCTCATCAGACCACTAATAGAGTACAACCCTCCCTTTTGTATGTAACTCACCAGACACTTGCAGAAGCTAGAGAGACCTCAGAGGTTTCTTATCAAAAAAATTCAGGGCCTTCAACACATGATCTACATGGACAGACTGAAGGCCCTTTCACTGTACTCTGTATCTTATACACTGCTGAGAGACGACTTGGTGCCTGGTCTACAGAGCAGTCTCAGACCCTGCCTAATGGAAATGCTGCACATTCGCAAGTCAAATGGGACAAGATAAGCTATCTCTAGGGATCTTAACCTAGCCTGCGACATTAACAGGACATGCTGAAGAGACAGATATGTCTCCCAGCGATTGCCACTCCTCTGGAACAAACTCCCAATTCACATAAAACAAAGCTCCTCAGTGACCCTATTTAAGTGCAACTTAGCTAGGTGGGAGACTAAATTTACCCTGGGGGTGTCACCTGTATCCTTCTTGGATAAGGGCAGTTGGTGCTGATCATAGACTCACACTGCAAATATAGACCATGCAAGTTGGTCAGTAAGGGAACAAGGGTATAACATGGCTAGGCTTTTAAAGGCCCTAGGGCCAATAGCCTAGTAACCTCCTATGAATCTATGAACCTATAAATTTATGGAATGATGAAATCTAACCTTAGAGCTTTCCCTAACTTATATAATCATTTATTTTAATCTTGTCATCTATTGTTATGGGTTTGATTGCTTCTTGTATGTGATGCTCGTTTAATTTACTTTTAATGTTGTCCTTTAAGTAATTCCTTGTTTGCATTTCATTTGAGGGATCATTATTGTTGTTTAATTCAATCTACTTTATTAGACACAGAAAAATACAAGGACTCCATCAATGTTTGTGATTTCTTCCCCTGAAGATGGGTCTCTATGTCTCAGTGTGGTTTCTCCTTAAAAGTAATTTAATTCTGTTAGCTAATTTATGTAAACCTTCAGATGAAAATTTATATAGGTTATTACTTGTGGTGTGTTTGTGACATGAGCTATATTGGTCAAACTAGAAATTATGTAGTATGTTATCAGAAACATGTTAATGAATATTGAACTTAATAGAACTAGAAATGCCATTGTCATATACATTCATTCTTATTATTAAGAAAATATGCATGTAAATCACTTGTAGAGGACTTTCACAAATAGATCATATCAAAAATACAAAGAAGGGGAAGCAGAACAGATGAAATCCAAGATGCATCTCATTTTGAAGTATTACATTTAAGGGCTTTTTGGTTAAAATGAAGAGGTGGACCTATTCCAATGCAAAACAAATATTTGTAAAATGTATAATATACTTTAACATCTTTAAGATAATTGGGTTGATGGCTAGTTAACACATTTTGCTGTATTATTAGAGCAGCTTTTATAATGCTCTGTAAATGGTTGAGGTTACATAAGTTTTTCTGTATTGCAAAGGCTGTTTAACCAGGGTACCATAGGTTCACAGGTTGGTACTAGGCTATCAGCCCTAGGACTTATACAAGCCTAGCCATAACAATTCCCTGGCTATTTCTTCCCACACTATTTACTTCCCTGGACCCCTGTCTAGCAGGGCGACTGACGTGATCCCCGGGGTGAATTTCCTTTCTCCCATCCAATCGTCAAGGTTCCTTTTGAAGAGGGCCAAAGAGGCGCTCTGCTTGACATGTATGGGCAGTCTTTTCCAGAGTCTGGGGAGTCTCTGGGTCAGAAACGTATCCTTCCAGCATGTTTTGTTTATTGTGATGACAAGGTTTAGATCCCTGGAGTGTGTGGCTCTGAGGGACTGGGATTTCTTTAAGTGTAGCATGTCCAACAGCTTTGGGTTTGACATGGCCTTGTATGTTAAGCAAAGATCGTCTGTGAGTAGACAATATGCGACAGAGTATAGATGGAGTTTTTTAAGGCGGTCAGCATAGGGCATCTGCTTTAGGCCTGTGATTCTGTTAGTGAGGTATTTCTGTGGTCTTTCCAGTTGTTGCAGATGTCTTGAGAGGTACATACCAAATGAGGCATTGTATTCTATAATGGGTCTAATGAGGGATGAGAACAGTGGGACAAAGACCTCTTTTTCCTGGATGAAAAGCCCTTAGTGATGAGGTGTGCCACATAGGAGGATTTCCTGACTGTTGTGGCGATGTGGTTATTGAAGGTGAGACCACTGTCCACCTGTGTCCCTAAGTCTCTTATCACACTTTCATTGTTTAGTGTACTGCCACCTATGTGGTAATTCATGGGTACATGCTTTTTTCCCAAAGGGGATAACTGCACATTTCTTGGCATTGGGCTTGAGCCCATGGCTCTGGCACCAAGCATCTGTTTCTGTAAGGCCCTTTTGTACAGTATCCACATCATTTGGGGATTCAGTAATGGCTCCCAGTTTGCAGTCATCTGCTAACTTTGTTAGCCAGAGTCCCCTAGTGTTGGCCTGTACTTCAGAGAAGTAGATGCCAAACAAGAGCGGTCCCAGGACTGAACCCTGAAGTACTCCACTTGTCACTTGCCTGGAGCTGGATTTGGAGTCGGTTACTCTTACAGTGTGGGTTCTGCTAGTAAGACACTTGGCAACCCATCAGGTGATGTAGGGATTAATGCCCAGCTTAGTAAGTCTATCTATGATTCCAGAGTGGGGGATGGTGTCAAAGGCCTTGGCGAGGTTTAGATAGGCTGTGTGGGCCTCCTTACCCTCGTCCATGGCTCTGGAGACTGATTTGAAGAAGTCAGTCAGGTTCAGGAGACAAGATCGGCCCTTCATGAACCCAAATTGGGTGGGGTCCAGTGTTTGAAGCTCGCCCATGTCTTTGTTTATAAGTTACATGATAATACGTTCCATGGCCTTGCAGATCAGGCTTATCAAACTGATGGGGCGTTAGTTCCCAGGATCCAAGGTGGATCCCTCCTTGTGGAGTGGGATAACTGTAGCTGTGCGCCACTCAGTGGGCATGAAGCCTGAGGTGAGGCTGTGATTAAACATGACACTTAGGTGAGGCACCAGTTCATTTTGTAGTTTATGTAATACACAGCCCAGGAGGTCATCTGGTCCCATAGATGCTGTATTCTTAGCTTTGGAGAGTACGTTTTTTACCTGTGTGGCTGTTATTACTGGAATTTGGCAATCTTCCAGTATTGAGATGGGCCGTTTAGGGGGTGAGAGGGAGGTGAAGTTGGCACTGAATTGATCTTCCAGGTTATTGGCAATATCCTTGGGATCAGTATATTTAGTGCCATTCTGTTGTAGCTCAGAGCTGATCTGAGCATTGCCATTTAGATTCTTGACATAGTTATAGAATGCCTTGTGGTTGCCTTTGGAATCTTTGGCAATTTTATTTTCATAACTAGCTTTGGAGGATTTTATGAGGGATCTCAGCTTCTTACTGAGGCTGGTAAGGGAGTTTTTTGCATCCTGGGATTTTACTCTTTCTGCAACAGTTTCTTCCTTTTGTTGTAAAGTTTGTTTATGGCAGGGGACCACCAGATTGGCTTCCTTTTTTTGGAGGAGAGCATCTTGGTTCTATTTGGGATGGCACAATTCATGCATGAGTGGATGTGCTTGTACAGTGCCCTAATGTAGGATTCAGCAGTCGAACTTTCAGTTCCTGCCTGCATGGGTGTCATGAAGTTTGTCACTTCTGACTTGAGGTTTTTAATGTTATTTCCATTAATTATAAAGTTTGTTTCTAGTCTACAGTGGTACTAGAGATTGTTGTTACTTTTTTTTCTGAGAATTTTTCAGAAACATTTAGGCTTTTAGAGAATGGAAGCTTTATGGAACTAGCTGAAATTTCAGTTATATTTACTGTATGTTTGCAGAATGCTTACAGGTAAACATATTTATCTGATATGTTTATGGGTGCAACCACTGAAAATTAAATGAATGTTTAAACTGTGTAACTAGATAAAGGGATGGTGTACTTTGTTAAGAAATGTATTGGTTAGGAACAGCAATATGAGGCTTTCTGTACAAAATAGAAGTTGTTAGCTGTGTGTGTGTAAATACAAGTACAAGGATTGTTAGTGATGGCTGTATTACTGTAGTTTAAAAAAAAGTATTTTGAAAGTTTTCTGACTTGAGTTTATTTTTTCAAACAGAATGGCACCAGTATGAAAGTTCAGTGCTGGTTCCCCGAGAGACATACTGGCTCACCAGATTTACAGACTTTTTTTCAAATTTTCAACATGACCTCAGAACTGCAAGATCGTTTGCAGCCAGTGTTTATATCAAACGCATATTTGATATTCTTCAGATTGAAGGTCAGAGTGATAGCATATGTGAAACATTTCTACAGCAACTTCAGAATTTCAAATTTTGCTATGAACATTTAAATGAACGGGAGGACTATGGAGGTTACTGTATTACATTTGAAAGATCTCAGGTACTAATTTAACTTTTTGTGTTTAGTGTTATAAACTTGATTGTGGCAGCAAGATACCATATTTATTTACTTATTGACTTAGTCGTAGATGTTTTAATCTTTTGAGTTAAGATAAACCCTTCAGGGTACATCACTAAGTGACTTTAATACAAGAGTATTGGGCTACATTTTATGTATTTGCAGAGTCAGCAATGCATAGTTGTTATGTTTGTTCTTGCATATGACTGGTGTAAACCGATTTCTTTCATTCTGTATGTCAGAGAGGCGTCCTTGTGAAGTCAGCACAGATAAGCTGAAGCATGCATGACAATGACCAGTATATAATCAACAGTACTGACTGGTATGCTGTACTTCAGACTAACAGCTATATAGAACATGCCTGGAAAGGGGTAGCTGTGCCTGTCACTGACACTTTTCTTACGTATGCATTTTTCCTTTAATACATTTTTTTAATCATCTTTATTAAATCACAAGTAAAACCGTGTTCACAGGTGTACATACATTAACATAAAAGAAAACAAGCCATAGTAACATTTTTCACACAGAATAAACACATATTTCATTTAACAAGTATCATTCACTCCAGCATTACATAATTGTTTAAATCATTTCTTCCCTTAATCCTCAGTCCTCCTCCTAACATTATTCTAAATGCATTGTTCCTACTAATTCAATTTACTTCTATGTAATTTGCTCTTTCTTTCCTATTTCTAAGGATTCCACTGTTATCGCCTTTAATTAGATTCAATTGGATTTCTGTTTTTTTTTTTTTTTTGTAGTAATTGCTTTTTGGCATCCTGTAACTTTAAGCTAAGTAATGCTTTACTATGATCCAGTTCAAAATCATTTACCTAGTTACAATGATTTGCTCCCTCAACATTTCTAACAAAACACTCTGTAGGGATTTTTTTAATATGCTAACTTGTTACATTCTCAGTCCATGTTTCTAATTACCTCTCTTTTCTCATCACACTTCTGTCATTTGCTATCTACCTGAGGAAAAATTCTATGAAGTCTGCTTGGTGTATAAAATGTATCTATGCAAACATTACCAAACAAAATTCCTAAATCTTCTGGCCTTTGTGGCATACCTGGGAGCCATACAGATATTTTCCATTGTTTCTTGTTAAATTGTCTTTCCAGACTCTCTTCCATATTATTTAATCTCCTATAATTGATTGTTATATTTATCATGCCATATTTTATATGCCGTATGAACTATCCCTTTTAAACACCTGGCTCGATTCTAGATGAAAACTTTATCATAGCCGTTTTTTTTTTTCATTTTGCACTCCCATATCCCTTACTCTTTGCCTATATTGTGTTAACCAGTCACTGGTATGGAAGACTGTTGGAAATTTGTAGTCAAAGCTTTTTCTTCATTTCATCACACTCTGTTAACATTTCTTCCCTAGTTATTTGCTCTCAAGAATTTTTTTTTTCTTTTTTTTGCTAATCCAGTAAATCCCAGCTGCCTCTTGCTTATTTTTTGTACCCTTAATTGTAGTCATCCCTCTTAGTAATAAATCTCATTTTTCCATTTCCATGTTGACTTAGATCTTAGAGTACTTTCTGCTAATTTATGAGTATAATTTTCTGTATGGTTGTTATTATTCTCCTTAAGGACTGGCACCAAAAATCTTTCTCTCTATATATATTTCTCGAACCTCCCTCCATTTCATTGTTGTCCCCTTTTATGAACTCTAACTGTGTAACTCTAAAGTATCCCCACAAATCAGGTAATCCAAACCATGTTGTTCTGTGGGAAGAATCAACATATCCCACTTAACTCTTGCCTTCCTCCCCTCCCAAATAAATTACTTCAACTCTTTATGAACTACCATTTACAATATCTCCTCTGGTTGATAAAAATATGTCTGACCTATATATAAAATTAAATGGACTAAAAATATTTTCACTGCTCATATTTTACTATCCGTATCAATAAACAAGAACTTCCAGTTTCTCAGTTTTTGTATTATCTTTTGTTTAACCTCTTCCCATGTATCCATAGCAGAATCCTTATTAGTCCATTCAACTAAATATCTCATCTTATCATGTTCTCATAAATATGGATATTGCTGAACCAGTTCCTGTGTGAGTTTGGAATTTACCCTTTGTTTTGTCTTCAATAATTTTATATTCTGAAAAGATCTGGTCTCAAAATGTTCTATGACAAAGAAATACCCTTTCGAGATTTATAAAATACAAAATAATAGCATCTGCAAATAAGACTAATTTTTCTTGGTACCATATCAGTTATATCCTTGAATTTTTAGTCCCTTATTTTCTTTGCCAGTAACTCTAAATATAAAGTAAGTAACAAAGGGGAAAGAGGACACTCTTGCCTGGTTCCTTCACCTAAGCACAGTTTCTGGGAGCAGAACCCTCCTACCTTAAATCTTCCCTCTGACTCTTTTCATGTCCTCGTAATTAACCATATTATTCTATCAGGGAATACAAATGCCTCCATTGACCTACTCATAAAATCTTGTCTGACTGTATTGAATGCTTTCCTTTCATCAAAACTCACCAGTAATAGCAACATTTGCTTGCATTCTGTTTCCCTCTGGATCATCATTGTTCTCTTAATTTTGTTATATGTTTGCTTTCCCTCCACAAAGCCACATTAATCCACATTTCTCAATTTTGGCACCAGTATTGCCATTTGTTTACCTGGTATAGACACAAACACTTATAGTCATGAATTTTGTATTGACAGCCTTATCTGTGACAGACTATGCAATCATCTCACACTGATGTGGTAAAAAGGCTTCTAAGTAGAGACACAAGCTTTGTTGAATAGACTGACCACTACTTAGAAAAGCATGGCCAGTTGGTTTGCCAAAGCTTAAATCTCTATGTACAGAATTACTGCCTTGTTGTGAGAAATCAGTCATGTAGAAAGCAATATTGCTGAACTAGATCAAGATTGTCGCCCCAAGGAAGAACATACTTCCGACAATATTCCACCTCTCCAACCTTTTTGTCCCCAGTAGAACAGTTCATATTCAAGCCTTGGCTCATGTGCCTAAAACAAGACAAGGATGTACAATTCCTTAGGGTAATCCAGTTGAGAGATTTATTATAACCAGCCATTAGAGCATCCACACCACCGGCACTGTTTTCCAAAACATGCTTGAGTTAGTTATGGCACCTTTTCAGCTCAAGATCAGTGAAATTAACGTTGATTAATTCAAAAGGAAAGTGGACCAGGAAGTTAGCAGGCCAGAAGACCAGACCATTTGCCAAATCTGAGGTCTTCATATCCAGATGGAATTTCATTTCAAGGGCATGTCACAATTTATGGGCTGTAGAAGTGTTAATCTCAGCAAACCTGAATCCCCTATTAATATAGAGCAATTTCTTGATGAGTCCGAGTGACCCGTCACTGACCCATATATTGAAATCATTGAAAAATCCAAGTTTTGCAAACACAATGCAGAGTTAATGAAGAAATTAGTAAATTGTTTTATGAATGTACTCACACATCTTGGTGGACAGTAAATGAAGAGCAGCCTGCTATTTTTAACTCCTGCAGCCAGGAAATAGATTTCCTGGTAACAGTATAGGCCAGCTGAATCCTTGATTTTTAACAGACAGCAACCCCAGTCTGAACCATACACTGCCTAGGCAATATGAATGGTACTGCAGTCACTTGAGGTTCAAAGCTGACATTAATCAAAATGTCCATTATAGAAGCAAGGTTTCCCCTCACACAAGCCACAGATAATCTCAGACTTATTGTGGATAAACCTTGCATTAGTATACAGAGCTCAGTCAGAGCCACTAGGGGATTGCTTCTTGTTACTTGGGTACAGCCTGGAGGAAGTAAGGTTGAACTTCAATAGGCTGTTTCACCTATGGCAGAGGTTAAAGATCCAGATAACCATCATGTTGAACACTAAGGAGTGGTTACAAAGGCCTGCTTATGGCATCTGACTCTGTGTCTGTATAAAATATGGAACCACCCACATCTAAAGAAACTGGGTGCTGATAAAGCTAGTCAGGGCGGGAAGAGCCAGTAGCTGATGGCCATCCTAAGAGAGGGAGAGGTGATGTGTTATGGGTGTGTCACTGTTGTGTACTATAGTGGTGATACCATAGGCCATGACAAGGAGGGCAAATGCTAAAAACAAGAAGGCAAGTTTTGAATGTTGTGCATTTGCATACGTAGGGGCGGCTCCCTCATGACATAGGATCGTAGGATTGTAGGAAGTTACTAGGCTACTGGCCCTAGGGACCTTGCAAGCCTAGCCAAATTCTACCATTATTTCCTTGATCAACACCTATTGCCCCTGTCCAAGGGGGACACAGGTGAAACCCCGGGAGTGAATTTACAGTTACCCATCCAATTGTCCAGATTGCGTTTGAAGAGGGCCGATGAGGTGCTCTGTTTGACATAAAGTGGGATTCTGTTCCAAAGGTGTGGCAACCTCTGGGAGACAAATCTGTCTCTCCAGCAGGTTCTATTAATGTCATATACCAGATTAAGGTTTTAGTGCGAGTAACCCATGTACCATTTGACTTGCGTATATGCAGCATTTGCAAAAAAGCAGTGTCAGAGATTGCCTTATATGTAAGGCAGAGATCACCTGTGAGTAGTCTGTATGAAACAGAATAAAGTGACAGTGATTTCAGATGATCTACATAGGACAGATGCAGAAGAGCTTGAATTTTCCTTGTGAGGAACCTTTGTGGCTTCTCCAATTGCTGCAGGTGCTTGGAAAGGTACATACCAAAAGGGGCGTTGTACTCAATTATTGACCTGAAGAGGGAAGAATACAGGGAGGTTATAACTTCTTTTTTTCTGGAGGCAATGCCCTTATGTATGAGATGACCAGTACAGAATGCCCTTCGTACCACTTTGGTAATCAAAGGTAAGATTGCTGTCAACCTGTGTGCCTAGGTCTCTCACCACTGAGTGCATACCTAATGTGCTGCTGTTGATGTGGTAGTTAGCAGGAGCATTGCTTGTACCAAAAGGGATGATAATACATATTTTTCACATTGAGTGTAAGGCCATGACTTTGGCACTAATCATTTGTTTGTGTAAGACCTTCTTGTAGGATGCTGACATCATTTGGAGATTCTATGACACTCCCAGTTTGTATTTATCAGCAAACTTTGTTAGCGACAGACCTTTAGTTTTTGCTTGTACTTTGGAGAAATAGATTCCAAACAGAGGTCCCAGGACTGACATCTGTGGAATACCACTGGTTACACATCTGCTGTTGTGGGTGGATTCCCGTATTTTCACTATATGTGTTCTGTCAATGAGCCAGTTAACGACCCATAAGGGTTGATACCTAGCTGGGAGAATTTGTCAGTGATGCCTGAGTGGGGGATGGTGTCAAAAGCCTTGATTACGTCTAGGTGGGCTGTATGAACAGATTTCCCATCATCCAGGGCCTTGGTGACTGTCTCAAAGAAGTCCACCAGTTTTAACAGGCATGATCCCCCTTTGACAACTCCAAACTGAGTAGGGTCAAGTGTTTGGAGGTTACCTATATCTTTGCTGATAAGGTCCATGATGATTCATTCCATGGCCTGGTAGATAAGGCTAGTTAGGCTAATAGGTCTATAGTTCCCAGGGTCAGAGGAAGCACCACCTTTGTGCAAGGGAATAACACTGGCTGTTTTCCATTCAGCTGGGATGAAGCCAGTGCTTAGACTGTGATTGAAAAGAGTACCGAATGATGTTGCTAATTCTTGTTGGAACCAATGTAGGATGCAGAGTGGGATGTTATCAGGTCCCAAAGATGCTGTGTTTGTGGCCTTAGAGTGGGCATTTGCCATCTGCTCTTTATGGATACAGGGTAGGGGACAGGTGGTAGGGATGTCATGGGGTACATGTGGCTCGACAGGGGAGTGAAGTTTTCACTGTATCTGTCAGGTAACACTTTAGCTATGTCCAGAAGCTGAGTGTATGTGGTATCATTAACTACCAGTTCTGCACAACTCTGGACCGTTCCTTTTAGGTTACAGATGTAGCTAAAGAACGCCTTATGGTTGTCCTTAGTTGAGGGAGCTAATTTGGATTTGTAATTTGCTTTGGAGGACTTCACAAGAAGTCTTAATTTGCTTGTTTAAGCTGAGGAGGGAGGGTTTCCAGTTTAGGGTTTGCTCTCTCTTACTGTTTGACAACAATTTCTTCCTCTTATTGTAAAGCCTGTTAATGGCAGTTGTCCACCATGCAGGTTTGCTCTTCGTTGAGGAGCTTGTTATGGTGCTGTCAAGTACGGATGAGTCAATGCAGTTATACAGGTGTTTGTATAAAGCACTGGTGCAGAACTCAGCATAGCTACCAGTTCTATCTGAGGGGAGAGGTGTAGTGAAACTATTTATACCATCCCGTAAGAGGTTATAATCTGCTGTGGAGAAGTTTTTTAGTTTAGTTGCTGCTGGGGGGGGGGGGGGTCAGGTGTGATAGTTACTTCAAATGAGACTGATTTGTGGTCAGATCTCACCAGGGAAAACCTCACAGTGGGAGTACCACAGTGATCCCCCATTTTGGTAAGCACCAGATCCTGAATATCTCCAAGCAATCATACTGCTTAATAAATCTGGAGGTGTATTTATCTTTAATGAATATTGATACACCGCCTCCTTTAGTTTTCATGCCTTCAGTTTCTGGTCTGAACATGTAGAGGGAGGTGTAACCCGGTATGGCTAGGGTGCTGTCCACAGCCTTGAAACACGTTTCCATAACTGCACAGATGTCTGCATCTTCCAAGGTGAGGACAGCTTCCACTGAGTGCAGTTTCATGTTGAGACTCCAGCATCTCTAATTCAAGGGTTTTTACATACTAACTTTTGCTGCTTCCTTTTTATCTTTTTAGGCAGTGTTCGTGTAATGAACATCTTGACTTAACAAACACATTTAATCCAAAATTGAATGACATCATGGAGGATCTTCTCAATGCCAGGAGTTTTAATAATAAACTTCTTGATTAGGAAACGTGTCCTGCATCTGGAATGTATCAGTGTATGTGTAAGTTACAGAGATAGTGGTTCAAATGTAAAGAAAGCACTCTTCTCTGTCTGGGTTTTGTGCCTAGTGTACCTTTAAACCTATTGGAAACTGTGGCAGTGTCAGTGTTTGTTAGTGACAGTATCCTTCAAAAGTGATTTCCAGAGACTCCCCACACTGAACTCAGAACTTTAACTTTCCCTAGGTAAGTCCAACTTCCAACACAGCATATTATAGATCCCCCTTTTTACCCTCAAATGATCGTGCAAAATGTCTGGCAGTCCCAGAAAACATGTCTGTAAGTAATGGCTCATTAATCTTTGGCGGCTTCAGTTATTCCCCCCATAGCTTGGTGTATCTAAAATTCCAGTGTAGGGTATGAACAGATATTTTAGAATAGAAAAAAAAAAAACTCCCTGGACCAACTTGCACTCATATCCACCAGGGGTTGAAACACTCTTAGTCTGGTGCTCATAAGCTTAGCTCATGTCTGTTCCCTTCCTCTGGTAAGCCCCTCTTCAGGCCACAACCTCATTTCTTCAGTAACCAGGTCTTTAGAGAATTCAAAGGGTAAACCTCTTACAATTATATGACAAAATCACCAAATTTACCCATAGTACTTCCATGGTTTTCCGTAGATATGCAACTAGCAGCACTAAGAATCCTTATGCCTATTAAGATACATGCACTAACCTAGCAGCCCCAACCAGAACCAAATATAGTAGGAAATTTTAAAAACAAAACACCCTGGTACTCAAGTTGATATAAACAAACTGTATAATGAAAGCATGAAACTGCAAAAACTACCAAGTAAGTTCAGAACCCCCCATCATGAAACTAGTATAAAATCTCAGTAAGAAACTGAAAACCAGCAAAGCATCGCATGAACTGAAGCTAGCAGCTGAGGTGAAGGATAACTGTTTACCTTTCGTCAGCTACACTATTAGACTAAGCAATAGTTTACACACTGTACTGATTTTTCCATAATGGAGTCTCTCACTCAAACCCAATAGGCATCAAAAATGTACCGACAAAGTAGCTTGCTGCCAACTTCCTCCTTGCAATTCCTATCTCAGCTCCACTCATGTCAGAGTCAACCCCCCCAGTTGTACCATTACACAGGATCATGTCATCAAGGTAATTTTAAAGATCAAAAACACTTCTATTATTGGTCCAGATAATCAAATATGGACTCATGGACTTGCTCCTTAAACAGTTTAACCTAAGCCTAGCTACTAAATGTGTCTTCTGAACCTGGCAGACTACTGTAGTGATGCCTTTCCAGATGAGTGAATGCACCACAGACCCTGGTAACTACAACTACATACGAATCAGCCTCAGAAGTCTGATATGTAAGGTCATGGAGTACATCATCATCATAACTGACCTAAAAAAAATCATGTGATCAAAAATCTTATTAGGTTTGACCCACTTTAGTTTGAATTTGTAAAGTGTAGGTCATGTCGGATAAATCTTGTCAGTTTCATTGAAAAGATTATTAAGTGGTAGACAGTGGTCACCCAGTCCTTGCTGCCTATCTGGACCTAGCCAGGGCAGTTGACACCATACCACATTATGAGATTGTAAATAATACTAATGGCCTTAAACACTGATTTCTATAGGGTAAGATTGATAGCCAAATGGGTCAAGAACAGAGCATACATTGTCAAGAGTAGGTGATGCCTCTTCAAACAGAGACAAGGTGACCAGTTGTATCCTCCAGGGATTGGTACAAGGTCTGCTCCTATTTGATGTTTATTTCTCTGACCTTGAAACTGGTAACAGTAATCTCTGTCTACCAGATTTGTCGAAGACGGCAAGCTGGGCGTATTTGTCAGTTCTGCTGAAGATGCATGTAACCTTCAAAATTTTTATTTATTTGTTTATTTTGTTTGTTTGTTTACCGGGTAATGTCCCACTGGGCATGAGACCCATTTTCAGCGGAGGCCCGGGGAGAAAAGCTCCATACATACAAATAGACAGTATTAATCAAATTGAACACGTATTAAACAATGTACAAAGCAAGTCAGTAAAGAAATGAGTTATCTAACAATAATTAGCAAATAATTAACTGACTAACTGAAACTATGTGTAGATAAAAGATAGCCTTCAGCAGTTAATAGTTGTAGCTGTGAGGATGAGCTAGTTTAGGGTAATGTAAGTGAGTAGTAGGTAGCTTAACCAGGAGTATGGCAGGAGCAGAGCCAGTGTTTTGCTAGATGTTCCTTAAGATTTCTTAAAATTAATTAATATAAGTCAACACCTTCTGCACAGAAAAATGATATAAACTAAAGGTAAAGAAATAAAGTATCATCCCCTTCAGGAAACAGAAAATTACTACAGCTAGTGCACTGACAATACTCCATTACAAGTGAGAGAGTGATTAGAGATCTGGGCACCTGGGTAGAGAGCTCTTTCTCCTTTGATCACCATGTGGCAAGAGTTGTCAGCAAATCCTTGTATATTTTGCAACTAACTGCCAAAGGCATCGCTTCCAAATCCAGATATATTCTGTTCTCATTAGACCCATTATAGAATATAATGCACCCTTTGGCATGCATGTTACTAGATACAAAGAAACTTGGAAAAGCTACACAAGTTGCTAACGAAAAGGATTTCTGGTCTCATAAATCTGCTGTCGGGACTGACTGGAATATTTGTACTCAATGTCTTAAAGGCTCCTTTGAAGAGATGTGTGCCTTGCTTACTGTATCCTCAGGGGATCCTGTATTTCTTGAAATCCTTTTCCTTGATAAGTCCAATAGTGCAATCAGTACTAGAACAGGAGAGTTAAACTGCTATCAGGGGATAAATAAAACATGACAGAGGGATAGGTTCATCATCCAGTGCCTCCCCCGTTCTGGAATAAGTTTCTTCCTACAGATCAAGTAATGTGATTCATTGTCGTCTTTCAAATATAGCTTAGACAGCTGGATGGGTGCAGTCTGAGGGTGGTTATTGGCAAGGCATACATGGTCTCTGGTGTAATTGTCATTTGTATGTCCTGTAAGCTTATGGACCATTTTCATGTTCAACCTAGGTGTAGCAGGAATACAGAAATATGACATACATTATGAAAATGTATCCAGAAATGTAGAAATCAGATACACAATATCAGAAAGCTGCTTTTATAAAGCCTCTGCCGTGAGCTTAATTCTTCTTCTAATGGGCTAAAAACACTCCAACTTTATGGAATAGACTGTGCAATTAGCTAGTACTTACTAGGATACTGAAATATGAGGATCTTAAGAAGCCTATCTCTGCATTCCCATAGTAAATAGCAGCCCTTATATTTAGCAATTTGAATCTTTAAATATGGGCTGAAGAAGTATAAGTTGGAGAAATTACGCGTCCCCTGTACATGAGGGCCACTGGTGCTAAACCAGGACTGACTTTGCAGTTTGTCAAGTTACATTCAAATAGAGTAAGAGAAGTACTGTGTGCTTTACATGGAGGGACGCACATTTCCATAGAAGTAGTATTCTCTATGATATATGCATACATATCCCTCCAGCATGGTCTGTTAATCTTGCATAACAGATTGAGGACCCTTGAGAGTGGGTGTTTCTGATACGACTGAACTTAAGAACGTGTAACAGATCTGACAGAAAAGGGTCTGTTAAGGCTATATATGCATGGCAGAGGTCACATTACAGTTGCCTGTATGATGCCAAGAAGAGAGACTAGATTTTAAGAAGGTCTGAAAAGTTTTTTATGATTTAGGCCATTCATATCTTTATTGAGGAAGTGTTGTGGTCATTCCAGCTATGGCATATGTTTGGACAGGTACATACCAAAAGGGGTATTAAACTAAATGACTGGCTTAGTGATTGCCAAGAACAGAGCAACTGTTATTCCCCTGGATCTGAATGTTACACCATTAATATATGAGTTGTGCAGTGTGTGAAGGCTGCCAGCTTAGCCAGATAGAATTTTGGAAATAATTCTGTCATCTGTAAATATTAATGTGAACCACAGGCTTGTTATCTTAAATAGAAAAACTGTTTTAGATGTTGAACTGCAAAAAAATGTAACAACAGTGCTCTCTGCTGACCACGTAAAACATGTTGTGACCCTTTGATCTAAAGTCGGCTCCAGCCTGTCTAGAAGAAGACATTATTTCTATTGTTTTAACCAAGAGTTAAATTTCTAGATTTAAGCATGCAAATGTATTTTTATTGCTCTGCTTCCTGACCAACTGCAAGATAACACAAGGAGATGTTAAGAATGTAAATGTAGTTTCTGTTAGCCTGGGAACCCAAGGAAGTGTGAAGAATGATGTAATGGGAACCAGGAATGTGATTTTAAAAACAGAGAGAATCAGAGAGCTTTAAGCATTTTTGTCTTGACCATCCAACTCATCAGCACTCTGCCTGTGTTCTATATGTAAGTTATCTTAGACTTGTCTTTTCTCTTAGAAATAGCTAGAAACTAGAAAGATTAGACTGTGTTTTTCTGTGATGTCAGAACTGTACTACTGAATTATTTTAAGTATTTCTCTATGATCTCTGAACTCTTGACTAGCACTGTGTAGTAAGTATTGTCTTGTGTTTTTATAATTTATTATTAAATATTTTAAAACCTTTCAACTGTGGCTGTTTTGTGTACAGATAAGTTAAGCTCCAAGAGTACATTGCATGTATATAAGGATCCTGTACCAAGTCATTCTAATAAGCCTTGACTGTTTAGTTATACTACCAATTGGATAATAATATTGTACAGTAATAACTAGCCACCCTTTTAAGGGCCTTCAGGTAGCTGATAAATATTAGCTGGGTGGTGGCAGTGATTACTACCGTATAGTGTGGGTAAAAGGGGTGCAGCTGGAAAACCTGTGCCAGCCTTACCCAGAAGTGTCTGTGTGGTTGTATAAACTCTTGTATAAACTCTTATCTCAAAGTGTGTGTGTGTGTGTGTGTGTGTGTGTGTGTGTGTGTGTGTGTGTGTGTGTGTGTCAGCTACTTGGGCAGGGACATGAAGCACTGGTTGGACAGAGAGGGTGCTGGAGATTTTAGCTTGCCCAGCTGGCTGAGATCTGGACCCTATAGCTGTGTCAGTGGGGAGTCCTGTTGGGGACCTGGAGAGCAAGGGAGTGACCAGCCCCGGACTGACTGTGATCTCTGTGTGCTCTTAAGGGAAATTGCACTTTACTGTGTGTATTTGTTATCCTTTCCTCCTATATGAGACACCCCTCACTGGTGTTAGT
The DNA here is from genome assembly GCF_019279795.1 of Protopterus annectens. Classification (NCBI taxonomy): domain Eukaryota; kingdom Metazoa; phylum Chordata; order Ceratodontiformes; family Protopteridae; genus Protopterus; species Protopterus annectens. Next base: position 107,046,663 of record NC_056744.1, on the reverse strand, counting down.
GGTGAGGATTGAGGCTCCTTGATTGCTGGGCCAGGGCACGGGTGTCATACAGTGAAAAAGGTATTCCTTACATTAGTGGATACATGGTGAACAAAGAACAATTCATTGACAACATCAGTACATAGATCTGTAGCTATGGGATAAATTTTCAGGGTAGTGTTGTCATTGTGGTAGTTACAAAGGGAGTCATGCTTGCTGAAGCATATGATTATAAATTTCTTGGCATTTAGTTTCAGTCTGTGGTTCTGCCACCAAATATTTGTTTGGAAAAGGCCCTGTTGTAGGATCCTTGTGTCCTCAGTGGAGTTTATGATGGCTTCAAGTTTGCAGTCATCTGCAAAATTAGTTAGCGACAATCATTTTACATTAGCATTGAATTCTGAGAAGTAAATGCTAAAGAAAAGTGTCTCGAAGACTAAACCCTGAGGCAATACAATAGCAACAGGTCTTTTGGAGGAGGTAGAGCCACCAGCCCTAATTTCCTTTATTCTGTTTGTGAGCTAGGTTGATACCTAATGAGTTACATAGAGGTTATCTGTGATGTGTAAGTGTGGGATAGTGCTGAATGCCTTTGCAAGGTCTGTATAAGTGTTGTTTGCACTGATTTTCCCTCACCCATTGCCTTAGAGGTCAACCAGGTTAAGTCGGAGGACTTACCCTTGTGGATCGGATGGGGAGCCTATAGGTCATCTACATCCCTGTTCATTAGTTCCATAATGATCCTTTTGCATAACCCTATAGATGAAGCTGGTCAGGTTTGTGGGTCTGTAATTACCTGGGTCGATTGTAGCCCCTCCTTTGTGCAGAGGGATGATTGTTACTGAAGAGGAATGATTGTTGTTATCCTCTATTCATCTGGCAAAAAGCCTGTTTTTAGGCTAATGTTAAATATCCTCTGTAGAGAGTCTGACAATTCATATTTCAGGCTAGCCAGCAGGCAGCCTGATGTGTTATCTGGCTGTATAGATGTAGTGTAGAGATAGTGGCTTGAGAATTTGTTGTTGGGAGATTTGAAAAGCGGGAAGATGTGGGTACTTATTTATTAGTTTTTATTGGAAGTTACATAATACATTTTGGAGCAGGTAACTTCGCATTCAACACTATTCAGAGGTGTAAGCTTGGCTTTGCAGTGCAAGAAATGGATTCCCATCTGCACTCTAGGAGATCATCGTTTGATTAGCAGCCTCAGCACTGGTAGAGCCAGGTAGAAAGGGAGAGCAGTAAGGGGGCAAGAGGCAGGGGTTGCATGTGCTCAGAGGCACACTGGGGCAGTTCTGACTTCCAGGTGGATTCTGATTAGCCCACCACTTCTGCCTCAGGTGAGTGACTGGGGCAAGGAAGCATGAAGGAAATTCTCCCTGCTGAAGTGAGAGGATGTCCTCCTCCTCTGTCATCCTGTTTCAGCCCTCTACTCCATGTTGGGTATATGATTAGGAACCTGACAAACTAAAGAAAAAACCCATGAACCAGTCCTGATAGCTGTCTGAGTGATGACCCCTCCTGGCTGAACCTTAGCCCATGGCTGGGGAATGAATGGATGGATTGGCCATGGTGGGGGCTGATGATCGCCAGACAGTGGGGGCAAAGAGTGCAAAAAAAAATGCAGACGTGGCATCAGCATGCATGTCTTATAAAATAAACTGAAACATACATATAAAGATGGATTCATTCTATTGATACTCTTTGGTAAGTCCAAGTCTTTGTGACATCAGGGTCTTTAGCGTTCCAGGCCTGTTTGGCAACAATTGCTTTAAGTCCTTGGAAATTTGTATTTATTACTTAAGTAATGTGTGTAGCCATCTTAGACTCTGCTGCCCTGTCTTCTTTTACCTTTGATCTTTCTCTGCATCAGTGTCTTCTGTTGTGAATCCTACCATCACATATGGCCAAAGTATTTTGGGTAGTTTTGCTGTCATGTCTTCCAGTGATCAGGCATGTTTATGTCTTTAAGTACTGATTGATTTGACCTTCTTGCAGTTCTCAAAACCTTTCTGCAGCATCCCAATTGGAAAGCATTCCCTTTACAGTCCAAAGCCTTATTTATAGTCCATCTCTCACAGCCGTATGTCATTACTGGTAAAAACATAGTTTTGACAGTGTAATGTCTCTGCTGTTTAAATTTTATCCAATTTTGACATTAATTTGCTTCCAAGAAGCAAGTATCTTTTTGTTTCATGGCTGCAGTTACTATCAGCAGAGATATTTTAGCCCGAGAAAATAAAGTCTGGCACTGCCTCCACTTCTTCCTTTATATTTGCAAAGAACTGATAGAGATAGATGACCTAATTTTTGTTTGCTGTATGTAGAGCTACATGACAACTTTAGCATTTTTCACTTTTACCTTCTTCAACGGGCTGCTCAACTCTTCCTCACTTTCAGCCGTAAAACTGGCAGCATATGCATAGCTGAGTTTTTAATATTTTTTCCAGCAGTTTTGATTCCAGCATCTGATTAATCTAACCTAGCATTTTGCCTGATACTTTTCAGTGTACGACTTAAATAAATAGTATGACTGCATACAAATTTGTTGCACTCCTTTCCCAATCATGAACCATTCAGTTATTCCATATCTGATTCTAACCATAGCTCCTTGTTAAGCATACACATTCCCAAGAGGCAAATAATGAGGACTGGTATCCCCATTTCTCTTTGAACTTGCCAGAGTGTATCACCCACATAGTCAGAGGCACTGGTGTAGTCAGTAAAACAAAAGTATTTTTCTGGGGGTCTATATTAGAACATCGAAGTTTCAGAACTTTGAATGTTCTAATATCAAACCCTATTCAGCGAACTCTGACAACATCGAACATTCAGAACAGCGAATTTTTTCCTAGGGAAAAAAATTTGCCGTTCTGAAACACATACACACAACACAAGCACACCAAACAAACAGCAATCCACACACATACACCTAAAATCTTACATCTGACTCTACACTAAACTGTACATACACCACTAACTATCCAGTTACCTTAACCCAAACCCTAACCCTAAGGTCTGTTCACTATCACACACTCACCTCACCCGCACCCTAACCCTAACTCACCTACCCTGCCCTAACCCTCACGTCCACACAAACACACACTTACTTGACCCGCTCCCTAACCCTAACTCACCTAACCCACCCTAACCCTCACATCCACACAGTCGCACACTTACCTGAACCCGACCCATAACATTCCACCACAGCGCTGAAAATAGCGAAGTGACAAAAACAGGCAACTGAATTCTTTCCTTAGGAAAAAATTTGGTTTTCTGCAGCTTCGCTATTTTCAACTTTCGCTGAATAGGGTTCGATATCAGAACATTCGAAGTTCTGAAACTTCGATGTTCTGATATAGACCCTTTTTCTGGAACTCCTGTGTGTTGGCAGTTTGATTTATACTGTCTTTGTCCCTTTTAAACCCAATTTTTACATTTGACAGTTCTTTATCAATGTATTGCAGGAGTCTACCATGTAGAATCTTGAGCCTTTGTTTACTAGCATATGAAAGAAGTGCAGTTGTTTGATAATTTGAGCACTCTTTAACATTGCCTTTTTTTGACTGTGGAGTATAAAGTAACACTTTTCAATAATTTTTTTTATAAACTCCGAGCAATAATGAAGTATCATGTAGCTTTTTAAGTATTTTTAGTTTGAATTTCATCACTTCCGGCAACCTTGTTATCGGCAATGCTTTTAAATAGCTATTTAATTTAACTTTCTGGGATCTCTGTCTCTTGATAAGGTAATTGAACATTGTGTATATGTCAGTTATGTTAGGGTCATTCTTATATATATTTTTTTATATTCCTCCCATCTTTTCTTCTGCTAGGTCACTCTCATATTTGTATTTTATCATGGCAGTTTTTATGCGGAAGTTTTATCTTAATATCACATATCTTCTTGAAGAGATTCTGTCTTTCCCATTCTTTCATTTTCTTCCAGTCCTTTGTACTGATCATGTAAATATGCTTCCTTTTCTTTTCTTGATACTCTCTGAAATGCTGTGTTCACTTTGATATATTTTTTTCTGCTTTACGTTTTGCTGCTATTTCTGTAGCCATTTCTAAAGCCGCCACATACAGTCATTTTACCTTCTCAGTCTTCTTCCAGTTTAAAGCCAGAGAGGCAAGATTACGTTGGTTTGGACATGTGCTGAGGAGGGATGCTGAGTATATTGGGAAAAAGATGCTAAGGATGAAGCTACCAGGTAACAGGAAAAGAGGAAGGCCTAAGATAAGGTTTATGGATGTGGTGAGAGAGGACATGCACGTGGTTGGTGTGACAGAGCAAGATGCAGAGGACAGGAAGAAATGGAAACAGGTGATCCGCTAACGGGAACAGCCGAAAGAAGATGATGAGTCTTCCAGGTTAAAATATTTTTGTTGTTACTTTCTGGACAGTACTAAACTAATGTCAACAGTTCTTAAGGTGATCTAGCTAGCAGGTCTAATCCCTTGTCTCTCTCGTTCACCTCCAGTACATATTAACTCGGAGTATTGTTCTTGTCATATCTAGTTTGTCTGTAGGATGTTCTTGCTTTCTTTAATTTAATTCTAAACTTTGTAATAAGAAACTAATGGTTAGATCCAAAGTCAGCTCCTGGTTTTCTTTTTGCTAACTGTATAGGCCTCTTCTCTTTCAGACTGTAAAATATATAATCAGTCTGATTTCAGTATTGACCAGCTGATGATATCCATGTGTTCTGTTAGGCAGTTGAAAGACCATGTTTGCGTTGAACAGTGATTTGCATTAACAGAACTGTACTAGTGTGTGTTTTGTTTCATTTCATACTGAAGAGTCCAAACTTGACATTATTCCAGTTATTCATTGACTACCAGCTTTAGCATTCCAGTTACATATGGTGAATGTGGTAAATTTTTGGTGTTCATTTTTAGAAGATGATACAGATCCTCATAAGACAAATCAACTTCTTCTTTGGCATCTGTAGTTACAGCATAAACTTATATCATGGTAATGCTGAATGGCTTGCCTTGGAATCTGAGATCATTTTTGGGTTGTACTTAAGCATTGACTTTGGTACCCTTTTATTAAATATGAAGACTGTTCCCTTTCTTTTACAAGATTCTTGCTGAATGTAGATCTGTTGATTTTATGTGTGAAATCCATTCCAGTTCATTTTTGTTCACTAGTTCAAAAAATGTCAGTATTTATTCCTGTCATCTCATCCTTGTCACATTAAGGTTACCTTGAGTCATAGTTCTTACATTCCAAGTTCCAGTGATTTATAGTTCTTTGCTGCACCAGACTTTAATTACTGAGCATCTTAGCAAATGAAGGACTTTTTGGCTTTAATCTTTCTGCATCATAACACCTAACACTACTCATATTTGTCCTCTGCTTTTCCTCAGTATTGCTGGACACCTTCACAGCTGAGGGACTTATGTTCCAGTACCATTTGACATATCTGTGGTTGCTTTTTTCCATAGAGTTTTCGTAGCAGTAATGCTGGAGAGGATTGCCACTACATTCTCCTTAGGATCATATTTAGTCTATAGTCTGTCTGCCATGAGTTGCCTGTCTCGGGTATCCCTACACAGCATTGCTCGCCACACTGGATTCTACCAGGACTGTTCTGTTTATTGGTCTTTTGGTGAATTAAAATACTTTTCTCTGCATTTAACAGGCATTTGTGTTGCATCACTTTATTTCTTAGATTTGTTTACTTTAAATTAGAAACGTATATTGTAGTTCATTTTACCACAGTTCTTTATAACAGCATTGTGCTGTCAGTTCTAATTTCTCCAAATCTTTTGGCTTTCTAATACCATGACGGGAATGGACCCAATTCCTAAGTCAAAGTATGATTAAAGTTCATGAAATTAGTATTGTTTCAATCTTTGATGTCAGCCAGAAGTGCTCTTTGCAGCACCCGCAGTGTGCCCAGTAATGACTCCTTCTGCAATTCATACGGGGTTACATGGATTGGTAATGTATCTATATATGATTGTAAATTTTTTTTTTAGAAGACCCATTGCTCCTACTACTATTGGAAATGTCTGGGTTTCTTTCTTCCACATTGCTCTCGTTTCTGCCTGTAGATCCTGGTATTTTATGACTTTGTGTCTCTCTGTACACAAGACACTATAGTCACTGAGTGTGGCGATTTCAGTGATCAATGCTACTTTTTTCTTATTTTCTTGGACCACTATATCCGGTTTTCTAGCATCTATCTTTTGAATTGTTGGTAATGGGTGATGCCATGTGATGTAAACTTCATCGTTTTCTATGATACTTTGTGGCTCATGTTTCCAGTGTTTTTCAGCCACTTCGATGCCATAATGCTTGCACAATCCCCAGTGCAACAGTCTCACCACATTATTATGCCTTTCAGTATACGGTCCTTCCATACCTCTCAACCTAGAAACATCACAAATCTGGACAAAGGCCCATGAAAAATAGGTACAAATATGTATGCTGTTTAACATAAAATTTGCATATATAATTATGTAACTCAGCCCATCCCAGTGGAATTGTGGGATATCGGTATTCAAGGGCAAATTGAAGAACAGACAAAATACTAAACACAAACTATAACCAGAACTATAGTGTTTTATTTATATTAACATTTGAACTTGTATCAAGCTTTGAATTTGTGTAAAAAATACCATTTTCTTTTAGAAAAATAAAATTATCTGCTTGAAATCACATACTAGGCAAAAGGCTACAATATCCACATCAAAAATCTAAAACACTGACGTAACCTTAACACATTAAAGCTAGCTTTTCAATTAATAGTATAGGTCTACTTATCTTAGGTCACCCTCTTCTACATTTCTAAATAAATTAGTATGTTATTCCTAAATGTCAACTCATGCTTGATTATTACATCACTCTAAAACTTACCTGAGTCTGAATAACTAAATATATTGTCCTACATTAGACAGATTCATACAAACAGCTTCAAGAAGCATCTACATATAAACTAGTTTTGACATTTAAATTGCTAAATTAGGTGCAACGCCTTAGAAAAGTCTTCTTCTTCTGTTGAACATCATCATGCTTAATTTTCTTTAGTTACCAGATATGAAATGTCATGATAATAAGCAACAATGAAACACTGTTCAACTAAATGCTCTGCATAGTTTAAAAATGAAGTTTGCAAGTATATTTCCTCTATAAGTTCTGTAACCAAATAACACTGATGCATTGTCATCATCATCAACTGGAATATTGCAACATCCCCTTCTCAACAGTTATAACATACTCTGATTGATTATTAAGCAGCATACCCAAAAACGCCAAGAACTGTCATATCATGTGGGCTTTGTATAAGAGTTTTCCTTATTGTACTCTATCTGACCATTACAATCTTCAAATTATACATGTCAGTTTTTATGCAAACTGCAATTTTCACAACAAAGTCACAGTAATGAGACTAGGGAATCGGTACAGTAAACGCAGAACTACCAGTGGCAACACATGCACTACCCTAAAATTGCAGACATTGCTCCTAAGTTATTAAAACAAATTATGTATCTCTCCCCTACACCCTTGATGTGAGGGCCTAAACCACCACCCATGCTCTGAACATTTATGTACCAACTGTGAGATTACCGTACCTCAGAGAAAAGGGAATATTCTGAGAAATGGCAATCTCAGTATATGCAAGTCTGGATTTTCAGTCATTTGGTCTCTACATCTCAGCATTTCACAAAGTGAGATGCAAGATTTTTAAGTAATACTATGAGAAAGAAACACATACCAATCACTAGTAATACTCCTATACTGAGTTACATGTGATAGGTATCCAATTAGATCTGTAGTACTAATAGTCCATCTATCACAATGGGTGCTCTGGTTTCCTCCTGTGCTCCAAATGTATGCCACGAAAGTCAACACACATTACTACTAGTTAATAATTCTCCCCATATAAACAGGGATGTACAAACTGTAAATGGCTTTGACAGTAAAATCTATCCCTTATTTAATAAATGTTTGATGTTAACCTGTGACACAGACTAGACAGTCTGGAAACCCCATCAGTAGCATGCACTTCATGTAGCTCCTCCTCTTTAAATGTCATTGGCTATACTCCTTCTAATAATATGAGTTTAAATGGAGTAGTGTCAAAAATTGCTGTGGAGTGAAATTGTGAAACTGGGTTGTGAGGATGAAACTACTCTGGTTTAGCAGAAAAATTATGCAGGAGCCTTAGGTGTTGAATCAACTTGTATGGTGCAGTAGCCCAGCCGATATCCATGCTGTTAAGAACTATTCATGTGAAAATAATATGAAAGCTTTTAACCAAGTACTTATAGTAACATATTCCAAGGGTTGACAGACAGTATCCTGAGGATTCATAGTGATAACATTGTTTCCACCCTGGAGAGATGTAGAATGGCAGACATGAATAGTATAAAGTCACTGATCAGTAAATCTTTAAGATATGATACCGTTATTATAGTTGCAGGAAGCAATCATGTAGGTAGAACCAACAGATATGGTTTCACTGATGCAGTAATGAATTTAATTTCCCTAAGCAGGACTGTAGGCTTTTAGCAGTTATAGACTGGTAATATGCACCATCTTCTGGATTAGTATTTATTAACAGGCTAATTGAAGATAGCATCTGATACAATTACTCACAAATTGAAAAGGAAGCTACTAGAAATGGTAAAATCCTAGTTGTCATTTAGCTCAGTAAAAAGCTACATGCCTTGTATTTCCAACTGAACCTTAGCTAAGGAGGCCAAATTATCATTGTGTGATCCTTGAGGATGCCATAGTAGTAGAAAAAAATAATTTCTGTAGATCATACTTCAGCTATCAACTCTAAAATTCAGTCATGGAAGAAGCAGATCAGAATAGAAGGTATGCGCATTCAGGAAAGGCGGACAACTTTTTATGACTGTTATCTGTGACCTGATAAATTAGTTTGCTCTACTTCATAAATCCCAGTGGATAGGAAAAAAAGCCCCACCCCTGGTGAGTGAGTAAGCTAGCACACCACAGGCATCACGTTGGTGTTAGCGTGACAATATTGGAATCCCCTGTGTTCTTCTGAATCAAACAAGCACTGCACTCTGAAAAACTTACGAACCGTACGACCACTGTTCCAACGTGCACTCTCAGACCGACAAAATAATAAACTTCACAGCTCCAACTTTCTCAAGTTACTAAAACTAAAATAAGTATATAATGATCACTTTCATCTTTATTAAAAAAAAAACATCATCAGAAACTATAGTGCATGTTGGAACAGTGGTCGTACAGTTCGTTAGTCAGTTTAGTTCGTTGTGTGTATTTTTATTGCTACTCTGAAAAACTTAATCCAGTTAAATACCTGTAAGGTACCATCTACGTCTGTTTGAGTCCAAACTTCAGCTAGGAAAGGCAAAATTCTGCAAAAGCACCCCCACACCAGCAGCAAGTAACACAATCCACACAGTGTGTATTTAACATCCATTTCAAAGAAGAAACAACCAAATGTAATTTTACAATTCTGCTTCTGTATTTCCAGTATCAGCTGACAACTGCCAGGTGCTTCTCTGTCTCTGCACTCCAATCACATGATGTGTAACAGAATCAAACAATTGCTCAAAGGCTGCGATCACTGGATAAATTAAATAAATTATAATAAATTGCAGTTATCATTCAAGAATCAAGCTTAGTGAGTCAAATTCATTGCCGCATAATGAGCACGGATAAAACACTGATAAAAATGCAATCTTTTGATTTGTGTGGTAAACTGTAAAAAAATGATTTGCGAATAGCTGTTGTTGTAGCTCAGTAATGGTTATGCAATTCATGCTTGTCAACTTCTTAGCTCAAGAAATATAGACAAAGCCGAAAATAATGCTGGGTGAAGGACCGAATACCAGGGACAGTTTCCAAATATTGCTTTTACAGTATTAGAAAGTCAAAATAATGAGAGGTTAACTTTTGCATTTGTGTAAATGAAACTCAAATGTTTGGTATTATTTAGTGACTGCAGTTGTCAATGAGATGGCAGAAAACCACACATTGGAACTGGCCAAGATATAACAGACTAAAATGGTTGTTTTGCCGAATTCTGGACAGTTTGGAGATATGTGTAATGGGTATCTTCTTTTAGGTTTGCTGTGAACTCCAAAATGAGAAGTGACTTGTGCATTGAATGCGTTGTCTCGACAAGTTAAAGTGGCTCACTTATTCCTCATGTAGCAAATGCTGATAAGGAATTGTGAAGCCCATCCTGCTCCCTGTTCTAAAGTGTGAATTGGGTTTCGTATGCCACTATAGTGCCTTGATAATCTACAATGAATTGGAACGTCATTGTGAAAACTTGCAAGTGCCTTATTTGTAATTTAAAGTGCATGGAGGTTGAGGCTTGTGCAATGATGACGTTAATGTTAAATAGAACAAAAAAAAAATCGGGATTTGAAGGGGCCACTCGGAAATTTGTGGCACCCTATTATTTTGCCCCCCAAAATGTGAAATACCGTAAAATTCGGTACGGTTAAGAGGTATGAGTCCTTCTAACATTAGTGTGTCACATCCAGCAACAAGGTGTGTGACTCTTTCCAATTCGGTTTTACAAGACCTACATTGTCTGTTTCTCCCACATGTTCAGTGGACTTTGTAAACCTGCGTGTACTTAGCCCATTATCTTGGGCTGCCAATATTAACCTTTCATTTCTTGGTTTGACTTCACCTCTCCTTAACCATTCCTGTGTTCGTTCTTGATCAACATGAGGCTCTTCCAGCAGTTTTCTATACTTGTAACTAGATTTATGTTTTTTCCACATTTCTTGCCTTCTCATCTGGTCCTTCACCATATATTCTTTCTTTTGTTTTTTTGGCACATTCAGTTGCTGCCTGGTTTTTATCTACTTCTGGTTTGATTTCCATTCCTGCTTGACATTGATATGCTTCTACTAAATTAAGCAGAGAAGTCATCTTAGATTTATTCTCCTCATGTTTCAAAACTTTCACCACATTTGGATCTTGTGAGGTCAGTAGATATGTGTGGAGTCCCACGATTGCAAATATATACATGTAATCAATTTCAAGGAGGCCCATGCCTCCTTTGGAACGCGGAATATATAATCTTGGTATACACTGATTTTTATAAATCATTTGGTGAGCATGAAGCATCCTTCTTGTTTTAATATCTAATCTGTCCAACACTTTGGGGGCCAGACAATCACTCCAAAAATGTACGTTAGGACAGGAAGATCTAATTGATTTATAGCTTGGATCTTGTTCCTAGATGTCATTGTTGTTCTCAGTATTAATTTAAGTCTTCTAAAGTATTCCTTACTGAGTTTTATTCGCATTTGTTCATGTTTTATTGCAGATCCTTCATCAGTTCCCAAGTATTTATACACTCCCTCTTGCTCAAGTTCTTTTATATCACATTCTTGTTCTAAACTGATGTTTTCCTGGTGCTGCAGTTTTCCTGCTTTAAAGGTTGCTTTTGCACATTTATCAAGACCAATTGACATTCTAATATCATCTGAAAAAGTTTTGACAACCTGCAGCTGTGCTTTCAGTTCCTCATCTGATGAGGTATACAGTTTTAAATCATCGACAAAGAGAAGATGAGAAGTCATTAAACTTTGTTGTTTTCTTGGAGCCAAATTTTAGCCATGGGCTGAGCTGTTAAACATCTTAATGGATTAATAGCAAGGCAGAATAGCAACAGTGACAGAGAGTCACCCTGGAATATCCTCCTTTGAATTTTTATTCTTGGGATAATAATCTGTCCTTTATCATGGCTTAATTGCAAAGTGGTCTCCCATTGTTTCATGGTTACTGTAATGTAGTCAGTCAGTGTAGGGTGTATCTTATACATTTTTAAGCACTCTTTTATCCATGAATGTGGGATGCTATCAAATGCTTTTTTGTAGTCAATCCATGCCATACTTAGATTCTTCCTCCTTTTTACAGTTCTCCACTATAACTTTATTTAACAACAAATGATCCTTTGTTTCGTATGACTTTCTTTTATTCCCCTTTTGTTCTACTGCCATAATTGAGTTTTCTTCTAAATGACAATAAATTATGTCAGCATCAGTTCCTGTGTATAGTTTGTATGCTGTTGGAAGGCAAGTTACTGGTCTATAAGTTTTAGGATAGCTTGCAGGTTCACTCTTAAGTAAGAGTTTGTTTTGCCTGTTGTTAGCCATGTGGCGTCTATTTAGGGTGCGCATATAAATAGTTCTTACTCGTGGCTAAATCATTTTGCAAAGATGTTAATACTTTTAACCAAGAGTTAGGTAATACATCTGGGCGTGGGCTTTTCCAGTTAGAGGCTTTTCTTAACTTTGTTTCAATCTCTCCAGATGTTATTTCAATTTAATATCCTGTACCTTTAAACTTCTTATTCGTTCTTTTACATCTTCTGTCCATTTAGCATGTTTGTTATGTTCCACAGGATCTTCATAGATAGTTCTCCAAAATGTATCTATTTCCTCTTATTTTGGTGGTCTTTCGATTCCTTTTACCTTATTTCCCAGTTCTCTGTAAAACCTTTTTGGGTCATCAATAAATTGCTTATTTTGTACTTTTCCGTTATATTTATCTATGTATCTTCTAAGTTTTTCCGCCTGTGCTGAAATTTTTAGTTTGTTATTTGCGATAGTGCATGATAGATCCTGGTCTGTTCTAATACTGTACATTGCTTTTATCACATCTGTCTTTCTTAGTATTTTCTTGATCTATTCCCTCTTCTATAATCTTCTAACAGTGACACTTCTTGTCGTAATTGCTTTATAGTTTTCTCTATTCAATATTTCCATGATGGTATTCAATTTCTCCCCTTCTTTTCCCTTACTACCCTGTGATCTTGTGGTAGAACTTTATCGGTCAATAATTTAGCTGCACAGTAGTATGTCCTGTTCACTTCTGTTATGGATCTCTATGGACAGTCCTGATTACTGCATTCTTTTGTTTTATTAGACTTCTTACTTTTGGGGTTTTATTGACGTTCTGCAGTCTATTTCTGTCATTGATCTTAATGTATCTATCCATGTCCTTTACATCAAACAACTCTTCCCTTAGCTCATTTTCTTCCAAACTGAGGGCAGATCCCTTATTTTCAGTTTTCTGCAGGCATTCCATAGAAAGAGTTGATACACAGATGTTGCTTCTAATTTTTTGAGAGATCTGACTTATTTTCCTGAGATATAATAAAATTAAATTTGATAACCATAGACAATTTGCATACTACACAAGGGTCTTTTGCATGTGAATTGACATTCTTCTGTTTCCTTTGGCCCAATTTTTTCTTTGAATGTGTGTCATCTAATGGTGGGAGTAGGCTGTTTAGTAGCAGGTAGTTTTTCAGTTATTTTTCCTACTGGCTTAGGTAAAGTTGGTTTTAGCTATTGCCTTTATACATAAGCCAAGGACATTTCTTCTTCTTCTTATTGCAGTCTCTAAAAGCACCTTAAGTAACCAGAGTTGCTAATGGACTAGGAAAGCACAATTATGTAAGTAAACTTACCATAAAATTAGATGTTCAAATGATGACTGTTGCAGTATCATTAGCTATATGGGTTATATCCTGCCAGCTAGCTTCCAAAGCTTCAGGGGCAACTTCCAGGTTTTTAAGTCAGCTCAAGCTGAGCTGATTAAAAATGCAGGTTTGGATGCCATGTCCTACAGAACGTTCCTGCTAACAGAGAGATGTAAGCTAAAAGCCTTGACAAGGACAGTGGTAGGAAGATAACATAAAGGCCTCATCCTGACATAAAATATGTACAGAAATAAGGGAGATGGAAAGAGGGAGTGACAACTGTAGCAGTGATCATTCAGACATCTAGCGTTATGGTAAATTTGCTCAGACAATTGTAATTTGTTCATCATTTAATCACTTCTGCAGTAGCTTTGGCTCAAGGTAAACTTGAATACCACTTTACCCATAAAGAAGGCTTTGTTTCTAAAGAAACCCTATATATTTGTGGAAAATGAGATAAGGTTGACCCACAAGCTTGCAATGCAGATACTCTTCTTACAGAGGTCAGAGCAATTAGTAAAAGTGTCTTCCATGTGAAGAAAATATTAAGTCAGACTGATGAAATGGTTCAAATTGAGCAAGAGTTACTTTTTCTAACAAAGAATTACAATCTGAGGAAGTAAAATCTATTTTTGAAGATGCTTTGTAGGTAACATCCCTTTCAAAAACATTTTGACATGAGTCTGCATTGAAAGAGGAGTGGATTCGTGGGAATACATGCTGAAATGGCCTCCAAATGAACCTTGACTGAGTAGTACTAATCAGAGTATAGTAGCTCACACAAGTAATTTAGAACCAGAGGAAGACTTGCCCTGAATGGGTGCTTTTTTTTCCCTCATAGCACTAACTAGAAAACTTTTTTCATGTATTAAGATTTGATTTTCTATTAGTACACTTTCTTACCTCCATCAGTACCTGTTTTACATCCTGAGAAAAAAAGGTGCCTAAAGTGTATTAAAATCCTATCATCCAAGCAGTCGGTCGTAGAGGTTTGGGGTTGGATTTTCTATTAATAGACTTTCTTACCTCCGTCAGTACCAGTTTTACATCCTGAGGAAAAAAAGGTGCCGAAAGTGTATTAAAATCCTATCATCCAAGCAGTCAGTTGTAGTGGTTTGGGTTGGGATGCATCAAATACCCCTGGTCCTGTGCGAGTAGATCCCTTTTGTGGGGTAGCTTGTAGTAATTGTTCCTGGCCACTTCCAAAAGAAGGGAGAACCACTATTGCCTGGACCAGAAGGGAGTCACAACAGTGATGTTTGAGGAGTTCTTGGGAATCTTCAGGATGGCCCTGATTATTAGTAGAAAGGGTGGAAAAGCATACAGGAACATTTCTGTGTATGAAAAGGAAAAAAAAAAAACACCTGTCTTCAAGGCCTTCTTGTGTGGAGTCTTGGAGCAGAATTTAATGAATTGATTGTTGTGAGTAGAAACAAAAATATACATTTGACGTGTTCCCTACAGATGGATCAGTTCCTGTAAGACCTCCTGTTTCAGTTTCCATTTCTGAGGGCCTATCCTAGCCCTTCTTAGCTTGCTTGCCATGTGATTTTTGCTTTGATTGTGTATGTAAGATGCCTGTAGCGTGATATTGGGCTGAGAAGCTATATCCCAGAATAACATGGCTAGTCTGCACAGAGGGTAAGAGCTGGTTCCCCCTTGCTTTTTGTGTACCACATCACTTTGGTGTTGTCTGTAATCACTTGTAGAGGTCCCAGAGACCAAAGATGATTGAGCGAGTTCTGAACATTTATGAGTGCCACCACCTCAGTTACTTTTATGTGTTTTGGTCTGTCATTTCTGTTCCAAACATCCATAGACACTGCCCTTCATGCATAGTCTGTGGCATCTGTTGTGACCATCTGTGCTAGAACTGAGAGGAAGAATGGGGGAACCTGTGTCTCCACCAAAAATCTCCCTTTTCAAAAACTCCAAAACTGGAACCTGAAATGCCAGGGGATGTTGAAGTTAGGGCCATACAGATTTCAGTTACCACTGGATTTTACTCATTTGGAGTCTTGCAGTGGGTATCATGCGAATCACAGATGCCATGAAACCTAGAATGCTAAAGAATTCCCTTGCTGAGACAGTCATCTGAGTGGAAAAACTCAGAATAGATCTAGATACAGAGCTACATTTTCATGTGGAAGAAAAGCTGTTTGAACTGAGGTGTCCAGGGACACCCCAGAAAAACAATCCTGTGAGAAGGAGTCAAACAAGACTTTTTTAAGTTCTCCTGGAACTCCAGTCTATGTAGGAGATCCCTTATGCAGGTGAGAGATTCCTGACACTTTGAAGAAGTCTTTTCAAAGTTAAGCCATCTAAATGAAAAACGTGACTACATTTCAGTCTGCAGTAAGCTGTCACCACAGCTAGATATTTTTTGAATATCCCTGGAGACGTGAATAGACCAAAGGGTAATGTAGAAAACTGATAATGTGATCCAGACATAGACAACCCAAATAATTGTCTGAAATCTGGGTGTATAGATGATATACATCTTTTAAATCTAAGGTTAGTGGAAAATTCAAATGGAAAATAAGGGGTTGTAAATTTTGAAGTGACACCGTTTTGAACTTGCACATTATGACAATCAGATTCATAAAGGAAAGTTCCAGAACTGGTCTCCAAGGATCTTCTTCTTTACCACTAAAGACATCCTTGAATAAAACCCTTCTGCTAAGTAAGGAAGAGGGACAGCTTTTATCACTCCATGGGAGAACATATGATGTTAAGTTGCCAATCTTGACTTCATTCTTGCTGGATGGGTTCGGAGCCGAACCTCGGCTCTGACTCGGCCTAATACTAGAGCTCAAGAGCTATTTTTACCGGCTCGAGGCTATGCTATGTCCCATAATGCTAGGCATCATATACCCAGATCTCATTTGCCGATTCAGCTACAAGATTGCGTTTTCACCGGCTCCAGGTCGTATTTAAGATTTTTTATATTTATAGTTAGTTTTTGATAGATATTTTTCCCTTAGAGCCTTTCTAGTAGTGTTAGTAGTCTCTCGACTAGTCTTCCCTCCCTTTATTAATAGTTTTCCTTACTCTTTTCCACCCTTAAGGTGGTTAGGCCTTTACCCACCCTTTATAGTAGGTTTGTACAGGTTCCATTCAGTAGTGTGTGTGTGTGTGTGTGTGTGTGTGTGTGTGGAATTTTGTTTTGTTTTATTGTAGTAACTTTGAGAGTGTCTTTTCAAGTGTTGCGTGTGTGTTTGTTGCGTCTGGTATACTTGTCTAGACTTTTTTGTCCCATTCCTGTGTTATCATGTCTAAGGATACCAAGATATCGGGATTCAAGAAGTGTGACTCATACTGTCAGAAGATGTCTCTGACAGACGGTCAAACTTCTTGTGTGTATTGTTTGGGCCCTCTGCACCTGCAGGACTCTTGTTCCATCTGTCATGCTTTTAGCCCAAGAGTCCTGCAGGAATGCAGAAATAAGCTCATCCTAAGGGGCTTATTAAAGCCCGAAGGTTCTCCTACCAAGCCTTTGTCAGGAAAACCTTCTAAGCCCGCCAAACCGTCGGCTCCGTGTCCGGAGCCAGCGCTGAGCGGACCTTCTTCTGCCTCGTCGGTTCCGGCTAGAAGCGATACATCGAGGCCTCAGTCGGCTCCGACCTTGGTGTCGGAGCCGTCTCCAAGCTGAAAGCGTTCCCGATCTCCTTCACTGGAGTCGATCAGGTCGGCTCCGAAGTCCCCTTTGCTGTCGGAGCAGAGCCATAGGTCTCACTCCTCTAGATCTTCCAGGCTTTCGGACCACGACCTTGAGAGGGTAGTCAGTAGCCTTTTTAAGTCGCAGGCACTCGCCCAGTTATTGCATAGCCCATCTCAATAGACAGCGGCTTCCCCAACGCCTGCTCCAATTCCTCCTCCAACTATTCCTTCGAGCTCGGAGCCTGCTTCGGCCTCTGCCTACCCTCCCGAACCCAAGCGTGGAGAACCAATGCTCCAGGTCACCCCATTGGGCATATCCTCCTCTTCTGAGGCCTCCCCTGATCCTGCGGGGGAGCCCCCTCGGAATAGGACATGCAAGAGGAAGCATGTGGACTCCCCGGAGTCAGTGACATCTGATACCGACCTGGATGATTCGGAAGGGTCCCCAAGGTCCCCCTCTGAGGATGTCTCATTTTCTGACATCCTAGAGATCCTTAAACAGAGGGGGAACTGGTCTGCCCTCAACCCTTCTGAGGATGAGTTGGTGTACCTGGACGCGTTCGGTTCTCACCCTTCCACCTCCTGGGTGTCCCCGCCTTTCGACCCACTCATGGAGGTGGTGGCTCGGAAGACGTGGACGGCTCCGGATACTATGGAACCAACTCCCCGGAGGCCCACAAAATTTATTACAGCCCCTTCGGACAAGCAGTTTCTCACTAAGGGCATCCCCGTTGATGCCATGGTGGTGGCAGCAGCCACTAAGAAGGAGTTGGCTGACCCTTCAGTTCCTGTCCATCCTCCTAATAAGGAATCTAGGACTATGGATAGGTACGGCAAGCGGATGTTTTCTTCAGCAAACTTTACCATGCATTCGTTGAATTATTTGTGCCATTTCACCCGTCTTCAGAGTCTCAGGAAAAGATCAACTCCCAGCTAGGGACCCTGAACTCTATTGTAAATTCCTCCATGCGGCTCATTTCCTATGCCGCCGATGGAGTGAGTAGGGCTGCAGGCACGGGCGTTGCTCTAAGGAGACACGCCTGGATGCGACTTTGCAACTTTGCCGACCCCTTCAAGGCGTCCTTCACTAACACCCCCTTTGACGGTTCTGCCTTGTTTGGACCTCAAGTGAAGGATACATTGACCAGGTGCGAGCAGGAAGGCAAGACTCTCTCTGCCATAGGAGTCTGTTTTTCTACCCCTTGTAGACCATACCCTAAGGGTCAGAATGGTGGGAAAATGTGGTTCCGCAAACCTCAGGGAGTACTGCCTGACACACGTGGTGAGCTTCCCCCCAGAGGCATAGGAGGGAACAATAATAGATGCCGCCCGAGGGGCAGGGGGGGTCCGCAGAATCAGGGTAGCAAAGAATCTTTGTCTGACAAACCCTTCCAGCACCCCTGAGGAGCTGCCTGACTGTCCACCTTTGGAGGCAGTCGAGGGAAGACTATCACTGTACCCAGAAGCCTGGCATTCCCTCATGCAAGACAAATGGATACGGTCGATCATATCTGAGGGTTACAGAATTCCCTTTATTCATACCCCACAACAGCCAAAAGGACCCCTTCCAGACGTTCCACCCGGTCTGAGGGATCTAGCAGCGCTAGAAATTTCAAAGCTGCTAAGAAAAAGGGCCATCCAGCCAGTCCCAGCAGACCAACAAGGATCCGGAATCTACTCCAAGTTCTTTTTGGTTCCAAAAAAGACAGGGGACTGGAGACCTATTTTGGATCTCAGCAGGCTGAACAAGTCGGTTTAAAGAATGAAGTTTCGGATGGTCACACTACAGTCCATTCTACCCTTTCTGGGTCAGGACAATTGGATGTGCTCTATAGACCTTCAGGATGCGTACTACCATATCAAGATGAACAGGCACTCCAGAAGGTTTCTCCACTTCCGGCTGGGAGCCAGTCACTACCAATTCAGAGCTCTGCCCTTTGGCCTCACCACAGCCCCCAGGGTGTTTACCAAATGCATGGCAGTGGTTGTGGCTCACCTGAGATGACAAGGATTCCAGGTGTTTCCATATTTAGATGACTGGCTCCTTACTGCCACCACCAGGCACCAACTACTCCAATCCAAAGATTACACTGTACAAACATGCAATGCACTAGGTATCTCTATAAATTTCGAAAAGTCTGCATTGTCGCCTTGTCAGCCTATTACCTTCATAGGCACCGTTTTAAACACAGTGGTGCTCTCAGCAAAACTACCTACACAAAGAGTTTCAGACATTCACAACCATGTTCAGATCCTATTACAGGAGAGCAGAGTCCAAGCCAGATTTGTACTTCCTTCAGGACTCTCTACCCACCGGGACTATTGCAATTCAAACAGACAATATGTCTGTAGTGTGGTACATCAACAAGCAGGGCGGAACCAGATCCTATCCCCTATGTCGAGAAGCACTCAGACTTTGGCAATGGGCAATCTCTTCTCAACGGTTTCTGGTAGCAACTCATATTCCTGGGAAGTCCAACATCATAGCGGACAGACTGAGCAGAGCCATTCTCATGCCTCACGAGTGGTCTCTCAACCAGATAGTAGCAGAGAGAATTTTCTGAACGTGGGGTCAGCCTTGCTGCAACCTTTTTGCAACACCTCTAAACAGTAAGTGCCCAGACTTCTTCACCCTCTTCCGTCTCCCAGGTCTACCCCCCAGAGACGCTCTAGTTCATGATTGGCCCCGGGGTCTTCTGTATGCATTCCCCCCCTTTCCCTTGATTACTCAGTTAATCCAGAAAGCGACTGCCTTGAGAGCCAGGATGATCCTCATTGCCCCTTACTGGCCTCGACAAATTTGGTTTCCGTTCCTGCAACGCCATCTACTGGAGCAGCCCTGGCATCTGGACCCAGTGCCAGATCTTCTGACCCATCAATCGGTTGGGCTGCATCAGTCCCTTCGATCTCTCAACCTCACAGCTTGGTTGCTCCACTTCCAACCCTAGCCATGCTTCCCCTTATCTCTCAACCAGTTTGCGATATTATCCTTGCTTCTCACAAGTCTACTACCAGAAAGACTTATGCTAGCAAATGGAAGCATTTCTCTGCCTGGGCAGGGGAAAAACACGTGGACCCCTTTACGGCTCTTGTCCAGACAGTTCTAGAGTTTCTAGCAGAACTCATTCGATTGGGCTCCTCCTCAGCTACCATCAGAGTTCAACTGACAGCTATTGCAAATTTCCATGTTGGCTTGTCAGAGACCAGCATCTTGTCCCACAAACTTTGCAAAGCCTTTTTAAAAGGAACCCTTTTACTTGGGCCCCCAGTTAAGGACCCTCCCCCACCGTGGGACTTAAATTTGGTACTGTCTTCTTTAATTCTTCCTCCCTTTGAGCCGGCGGCTTCTTGTTCGTTGAAGTTGTTCTCATGGAAAACACTCTTCTTAATAGCCATCACCTCAGCAAGACGGGTCTTGGAACTTCAAGCCCTTTGCGTTCGCCCTCCTTATCTTATTTTTCACAAAGACAGAGTGTCACTTAGGACTTATCCATCTTTCTTACCCAAAATAATCTCAGAGAAAAATCTGAATCAGACCATAGATCTTCCAGTCTTCTTCCTAAATTACACCAATAGAGCTGAACGAAAGTTACATTGTTTGGACGTTCACCATCAATTACGCTTCTACCTGGATAGAACTAAGCAGATGAGGAAATCAAACCAGCTCTTCCTGTCTTATGCGGAAGGGAAGCAAGGCCAACCAGTCTCTAAGGTAACCTTGTCCAGGTGGTTGTCCTGTCTTATCATGTTGGTCCATCAGTTGAGGAACAGGGAACTTCCTACTAAGCCTAGACCCCACTCAACCAGAGCTTTAGCTTTTTCAATAGCCTTTCAGGCAAGATTGCCGATGGATTCCATTTGTGCAGCGGCCACTTGGAACTCTCCTAATACCTTCATTTCTCATTACAAGCTCGATATGGCCTCCAGAAATCGGGCTGATTTTGGTTCCACTGTACTCAAGAGTCTGTTCCATTGAGCCACCCAGGACTTAGGTGCTAGGGACGCTGTCTCATCCAGCAAGAATGAAGGCGAGATTGACAACTTAACATTGAGAAGTTATGTATTACCATAACGTTATATGTTAGTTGTCTTCTTCTCGGCTTATTTCTTGAGTCCCACCCTCCATCCCCCTAGCCTGGGAAGATCTAAATTAACGTGTGAGAGTTATTGCTGCTTCAGTTATATCCCCAGCTAGCTCCCTTGCTCCCTCTTTTTTTGCTAGCTCTTCTAGAGGGGTTTATATATATATATATATATATATATATATATATATATATATATATATATATATCTTTATTTTTGTATCTATGATTAGGTGGATTATTCTCTGTTGTGGTGGGACATATATGTCCATAGTGTTAGCTATCAAACGAGATCTGGGTATATGACGCCTAGCATTATGGGACATAGCAAAGCCTCGAGCCGGTAAAAATAGCTCTTGAGCTCTAGTATTAGGCCGAGTTGGAGTCGAGGTTTGGCTTCGAACCCATCCAGCAAGAAAGAAGGCGAGAAGACGACAACTAACATGGAACGTTATGGTAAGTACATAACTTCTCATTTGAATAACAGGAGAGAAAAGAAGAGTTTGGTCTGGCAGATGAGGAGGAATCCCTTGAAAAGGAAGGAGAAAGTCCCACTGCCATCAGTAACCTTGATAGATTACTCTCAGAGCCCATCTGTCTGAAACTAACTGCTGCCAAAGAGAGAAATTGAGAGTCATATTTTCTGGAAGGATTGAGAGACTGCCAGGCTGAGGGTGGGGGGGTCACACTTCTTCATATAGTCATACAGACTTATTAGACTTTCCTTTTTCTGGAGGGTCCTGATTTCTTTTTGAAGCCTCTGTGCCACTGCATTTTAAATGTATGCCTACCTGAAGCTTGCTGGGCCTGTTTATTTTGCTTTTTAAAGAAGGTTACAGGGGAAGTATTAAATCCCTTGGCAAACTTGGAGAAGGAGAACTGAACAGTATGACAGATCCTTTAAATCAGCTTACCCTTCACATCACACTTTTCAAGGGCCTGTGCAGTAGAAAGTCCAAGTACTCAGTCTTTATCCAAGGGAGAATTTAAAATTTAAATTTTATTATATCTTTTGGGAGATTTTGAGACTGCAACAAGGCAAATCTCCTCATAGCAGTTTCAGTGGCAGCAGCCCTGAAGTGGCATCAGGAGAATGATATGCGCTTTTCATATAGTAGATAGCGATAGCCACCTGTGACACAGAAGCAACCAAATTACACAAAGCAGATTTCTCTTGAGAAGAAGACACAGATGCTAAATATTCCTCCTATTCTCAAAAGAGGCAAACATAAACTTTAACATATGAGCTTGACAGCTCAGAATCCTAAAAACAAGTGTTGCAGAAGACTATACATTTTCCCAGAAATCTTTTAAAAACCTGTCCATCCTTGTAAGAAGGAAAATGATTAATATTAACCAAATATTTAGCAGTAGCTGAGTATGCTACAGCCAAAGCTGCTACAGCAGATTAGAGATGAGTGTATAAAAGCTTAAAAATTTGTGTAGCTTTATAGAAGCTATCTGCTTTCTTGAGGGAAAAAGAATGGCTTTCAAATAAGTTGCAGGCTGTGAGAAAAACATCCCCTAGAGCTGAAAGAACAGGAGAAAGTAGATTAGGCCCTGGAAATTCCAGTTGTAATCATTAGTAATACTTTATTTCAGACTGAGAAGCATCATGATTTTCACATTGAAACAACTGACTTGTTCTGGAAATAGTTTGAGAACAAGATTTCTTTAAAGGGACTGACTAAAGCTACACTCTTCTCAGAATCTGAATAAAAAACCTGGGTAGACAAAACATAATGTCCCATCACAAGCAATTGAGGTTCAAAATCTAGAATCTTGGTGGACTTGCAAGATGGCTGCACAGTGATCAGTAACTTAACTTTAGCTCTCCACGTGTGAAAACAGTAACTGAGAGAGAACAGCCAGTAATATTGTAAACTTGAGTACAATTCAGTTACTGGCTAATAAGTACACTGCCTGGATGCCTGCAAAGAAGGAACTAAGACAGCCTGAAAGAAAACCAACTAGAAAAGTTGTAGAGAAAACACTGACTGGGAAGAATCCTACAACTGTTCAGCAAAAAAGCAGTATAAGCTCCAGGTTGGTGCAAGACATGACTTCCAGTAATCTGGAGGAAAAATAAGTCAAATGTGCTCAGAGCTGATTAAAATAAATGAAACACCGGAGTACATCAACTTAAATAACAAAAGGCTGAAAAATGGAACAGATATTCAGATGGGCTGATAAAAATGCAAAAATCAGAGGTTGAAATAAAGAAAAGGCTAACTGCGTATGACACTGTTCAAGAAGTGATGTTTAAAAAATGGTAGAATTAGAGAACAGAGAACATATGGGAAATCTGAGATTATCTGCTGTATTAGAAAAACTAGAAAAAAAACAGACTGTATTAATTTTATGATGGCACAGATAAGCAACTGGACTGGTATTCCACAGCAGGAACTGTTAATTGAAAGGGAACACCATGTGTAGCCTCCACATCTGACCATGAGAAAGCATCCAAGACCTTTAGTAGTGAAGATGCAAACCTACCAGCATAAAGAGTTGATCCTGACAAAACTGTGATAAAAGTATTAAAAGTTGGAGACAGTAGAGTGTTTGTGGAAAATGATTGTACACCAGGCAGAAGAGAAACATGTTTATTCCAGTAATCAGGAAATGCCGAGAGGCAGGTATGAGATTCAATCTACTGTATCCATCTGTCTTCAGAATATTTTTTCCTGGTGCATCCAAGTCATTTTTTGATGAAAAACAGGCTAAGAAGAAAATGCAAAGTTTGTCCAACAAAAATGAGCCATAAAGTAGAAGGGGACACTGCTTCCCACTCCTCCGATAGTAAAGCACATGGCGAGACTTTGCCAGTGAAATATTTTTCCATTGTTCTAAAGGAAAATGTTTGAGACAGAGAAAAGCACAGGAGTTGACCAGAAGAACTGAAGTACTGCAGTACTGAACCTGAATCTGAAGTTGGGAGATGGAAATGAACAGGGGGACGACCAACAACATGGAAACTGGTGAATAAATGCGAGACTGCAAAGCATCAATCACATTTGTGAAATTCAATTAAGTGGAAAGAGGGGACTTTTGTTAACTTTGTTAAACTTGTTAGGAACTGAAATGCATTTACCTCACTTCATGTCATTAGTGTATAGGAGGACTCTAAGGGGAGGGGAAGATAAAGGAGAAAGGTAACTGTAAGTAGAAAATTTTTTTTCCTTTACACTTTTAAGGTTTTTACAATATAAATTGCATATTTTATAGTAAAGTATTTTTAGTTGTTCTTGTATGCAATAAAGTTATTAAACAGATGCATTTACTCTTCCTCTTTTCTTTCTTCTTATTTGGCATTAAGAAATGTAGGCATTACAATGCCAAAAGAGCAGAAAAGCTAGACAAAAGCATGTTTAAGTTAATAAGCTACAATCTTGGGTTATTAAGGTGGGAGATAGGAGAGGAGATGAAAAAGTACACAAATCATAATATATGTAGAGCTGACATGCTTTATCTTGCTTTTGCTTAGGTGAATGCCTGGATTAAAACCCTTGTTTTAATCTAATACATTTCAAATGAAAACAAGTAAATATGAGAACATGAAATATGATGAAAAGTTTTCCTTTAGCAATAAATGTTTCAGTTTGTCTTTCAGGCTTCAAAAGAGGAATGCATTTTTCATTTTTCTCTTACTTTTCCATGGAGGCAAGGTGGTAATAGGGCAATAAAAGACAGAACACTGTTTTTTTAAGGCTAAAAGTTAATGATTTCCAAAAGTATGCATGTAGTTTTCACTTCTTGGCAGGGGTAGTAAAAATAAAAAAAGAAAGAACAGATACCAGTTGTGTAAGTAGAAGCACATGCTATAACATGTATCTTAGCATGGATAACCTCAGTTTCAGGTTAACCGAGCCTGTGTTAGTAGCTGTCGTTTGGCACAAACATTAAGAAGGTTAAACTTCATTATTTTAAGATGTACATCAGTATGTGTGCTTATATTAAGTTGTTGGGTTGTGGGAATGTTCTGGGGTGTTTATTTTTTTATTGGATGTTATTATTAACACAAAAGTCTTGTAAAATATGACATAGGTTGCAAAGTTGAGGACAAGAAAAAAAAACTGTATGAAGGATTAACCTGCCAAACATTATTGGGTGCATGTATCACAAAAGCTGGAATTAGACATTTAAATACGCTGCTATGGGGAATAGTGATTTACTTGCTGTCAAGTGATTGATTGTTTTTTGAAAATAACTCCAGAACACAAAGAGTTTTGTCAGAATGACTTAGGCATCAGAAAGTAAAAAGGGTTGCTGCCAACCTCAGGGAACCTATAACAAGAAAAATAACCAGAAATACCGTAGAGGATTTAGACGTATTTTGGAAATGTTATGAATATTTGTATAAAGCAGAGAAGTGGGGAAATCAAGAAAAATTGCAGATAGAAATAGTTAGAGAAGACTTAAATATGCCAACATTGGAGGTAGATGAGGCTCAACAACTGACAATTAAGATAGAATGAGTTGACATAAAAATGGTGATGCATAACCAGCCAGCAGGAAAGTCTCCAGGAATAGATGGTATTCCTGTGAAAGTTTGGAAGCTAGGGGAAAAGAAAGTGATAAAAATCTGTAAAGGTTTGTTTAACAGTATTTTAAAAGAAGAGGGGCACCAACATCCTGGAGAAAAGCTGTGGTGGCTGTAATACCTAAAGATGGTAAGGACCCATCTGATCCAGCTTTCATATAGGCCCATTTCAATTCTAGACCATGATTATAAAGCATGTATGTGTATGATGGCTAAAAGAATGGCAAAGGTGATGCTAAAATTCATAGAGATGGACCATTGTAGTTTTGTGGAGGGGGAGGAAACATTTGACAACATGGTAATCCAGAGAGAAGCAGAAAATACCACTGTTATTGGTGGGTCTTGATGCAGAGAAAGCATTCTTCAGAACAAGCTGTGATTTTATGATTAGGGCAATGGAAGCATTTGCATTTCCTGCACAATAATAAGTTGATTAGAATGATATATGAGGGATCAGAGGAAGAATCAAAGTGTGAGGGTTCCTCCCTGAAAAGTTGTATCTGAACATAAGAACCAGTCAGAGATATTCTCTTTCTCCTATGTTATTTGCATTATATTTAGAACCACTGGCAAAAAATAAGGGATTTAGAAATTCAAGGAAATAATTGATATGGTGTTAAAGAAAAGTTGGCTTTATTTGCAGATAATATTGTTTTGGACCTGATGTGGACCTGATGGAACCAAAAAAAAGGGCATCTCAGAGATGTGGAATATTCTGAGACATTTCTGTTTTTCATTTTTTATGTTTTTTTTTTTTTAGTGATATACAATGATAAAATAAAGGCTATAGGTCAGGTGCCCTACCTCACAAGAATCATTTCCTAAGTTACAACTATTTGCTCACCCAGTATTTCTGACAGAATACTCTCTAGGGAATTTTAAAAAATCTGCCAACTCATTAAACTCCTTGCAAATCAAAACGCTCAGACCACAAACAGTTTTGTTCACAAATCACATCCAATAGCATAACAATCACAAGTAAATGGATGTGATTTGTGAACAGAACTGTTTGTGATTGGCTATTCAGCCATTTAAATTATGTTGCATCCACTGTATTTTCTGTCTGATGAAGGGATTTTCCCAAAAGTGCTAACGTTTGTTTCACTGTTTTATTAAAAGTGTATATCCAGCCTGGTGGTCCAAACATTTTGATTTGCAAGTTTTCATTGTTTTATTCTCTTGGACCTTTGATGCTTCTCCATTGTTTTAACCCATTAAACTCCCAAAACATATATTCCCAGATACCTCTTGCTTCCCCCATGACACCTCCAACATTTGCTGTTTACCTGAGGAAGAATTCTTATGAGTCTACTTGGGGTATAAAATATCTGTGCAAACACTTCCAAGCAAAAATCGTAAACCTTCTAGACTTTGTTGGATACGTAGGAGCCATACATATGTCCTCCCATTGTTCCCTTGTAAGTAACTTATCCAGTCTCTCTTCCCAGTCTTTTCTAACTTTCTCTGATTGATTCTTATAGTTATTGTGCAATATTTTGTATGCCCTTCTAATTATCCCGTTTTTAGAGCACCTTCTGTTCTAAATTTAACTAAAAACTCTACCAGAACAGATCTTTCACTTATAATTCCCATATTCTTTTCTCTTTGCCTATACTCTGTCAGTCCCTGGTAGGAAGATGGTCTGTAGCATGCAGTCCAAATGTCTTCTTGGCCTCATTCCATTATATTACCTTGCCCTCTTTAGTTATTTACTCCCAATACGATGGTGCTTTTGCCAGTTTTCATCAGTAAGTTCCACCCCCTTCTTGCTTATTCTCTGTACCCCTACTTGCATTCATTTCTGTTGCAAAATCTTCTTTCTCCATTTTCATGTTGGCTTAGTTCTTAGAACACTTTCTGCTAGTTTATAAATGTAATATTCCACATGGCTGTTCTCCTTAATGACCTTTATTCAAAATCCTTCTCTCTCCTTATTTTTTTTCAATTTCCACCCTGCTTCATTATGATCCCTTTCTACTTTGAATTATAACTTTCTGCTTGAGTTATATATGAGCCTTATTTGTATAGCTCTGAAATATCCCTTCAAATCAGGTAATCCTAAACCACCTTATTCTGTCTGAAGGATCAACATATATATCCCAGTTAATCCTTGCCCTTTTCCCCTCCCATATAAATTCCTTTAATTCTTTAATTATTGTGAACAATTTCTCTTCTAGTTGATAAAAGTATGGTTGACGTATATAAAACTAAAGGGACTAATACATTTTCAGTGCTAGTATCTTACTGTCCATATCCATAAATAAGAGCTTCCACTTTCTCTTTTTTTGTATTATCTTTTGTTTAGTCACTTGTTCTTAGTTGCCATAACAGAAGCCTTTTTAATCCATACTCCTAAATACTTAATCTTGTTAACTTTTTGTATCCCTACTGCTACCATTTTGAGAAGATATGCGTGGATATGTACTCAAACATTGTCTGATGAGGTAAATGAGATGTTAAACTTTACTGTAAATAAGGAGGTTTTGTTTGGCCTTCCCGCTTCTCAGGTCTGAGTTTGATGACAGAGAGAAAATAATACAGGAAGTTATTAAGATTTTTCAGGCCCCACATTATAAGTCTTACAAACCCTCTGCTTTTTTTTTTTTTCATTTTCAAGACAAACTAATCAGTCCATTGCAACTTCTGACAAAAAGGGAAGAAAAAATAACAATATACAGCAGGTGGGGAACAATAAAAAACAGGGATAATTTCTAAAAAAAAGGGACAGACTACACCTTCAGAACAACTATGCCAGCAACCCCACCACCACCACTGCCCCACCTTTCTCTCCGTACATCTCTAAATCTGTTTCTGTACTGCAGACTGGCTCTCAATCTGTCCCTTTGGCAACAGATTGTTTCAGACTCTTAGGTACTAGTGCTGGTTCAGGAGAGCTATAGTTGGCACTGCATACACATACTTCCTTACAAGGGATTTATTTCCAAAGGAAACAGTTTTCCTCAGGTTCTTCAGATATTCTTACCCTGGGAGTCATACTAGCAGTGCCTTTAAAGGAAGGCTTTTACTGCAGCATGTTTCTTGTTTCAAAGAATGCACTTTCCTGGAAACCTGTTGTAGATGTTTCCTTTCTCAACTAGTTTGTGAAAATTCCAAAATTCAGAATGTTGACACTTCATGGTCTGTTACCATTCATTGCTCTTCTGCATTTTATGGTAACATTAGACCTAAAAGAGGCATATCATCACATTCCCATAGCCACAGGCTTCAAACATTTTCTTAGATTCTGTGTCTGTGTCACATTATAATTTCTGTACATTACCCTTTGAGTAAGCTATAGCTCCTAGAGTGTTTACAAGATGTTTAGCTGTAAGGAATAGCCTATTGCAGACCGCAAGGCAGTCACATTTTTTTCCTTTTTTAGATGGCTTACTGATCTTTGCAGAGTCTTTAGCCAGTTTTTTTTCAGGAGTCCTTAATTTTTTTTTGTTTCACTTTTTACCAATCTGGGCTCCCAGATAAAAGACTAAAAATCCTCCTTGACTCCAACACACAGTTTTTAAACTTTTAGACTACCTTCTAGATGCATCTCTTCAGTGACATTCTCCACACAGGAAGAAGTGAATTTATATTTAGAAACTTTCCTAATCTTCTCAAATCTGGAGCGTTTCTCCCCGGGCCTCCGCTGAAAACAGGCTCTGTGGAACCTAGTCGGACATTCCCGGTCAACAAATGTTAAATAAATAAAATAAATAAAATCAGTCAGAGACTTCAGCCTGAAAATATATCAGGATTCTAGAGTTCATAGCTTCTATGATTTTTATGACTTCTCTTGCCAGGTTATAAGTGAGAAAAATTCAGTGGTTTAAAAAAAACATGTGGGCCCAAAATTATCATCCTCTGGGATTTTTGTATTCCAATTTTAGGTTTATCAAAAAATAATTGCATTGGTGGAGGCAATAAGACACCCCAGTTTTTGTTATTAGAGATCAGTTTCTATGGGGGTAAAGGTTTGGAGCCTGTAGGACATTTCTGACAGACCAAAGCACATAAATGTCAAAAAGATGTTAACTGTGATCCATGATATAGAATCTCTTCATAACTTGTGGTAACTGGGACCTTTACAGTTGATTTCACATAATACCACAGTGATGTGGTGCATAAACAAACAGGGTGCATCAGGTCCTACCCCATGTGCAGGCTGCTAGTGATGGCTTGGGAGGTAGTGCTACAGCATTGTATAACCCTCCAAGCATCTTACATACAATTAGAACAAAATGTAGTGGCAGACAAGCTGAACAGGACAAACCCTCACAAATTGAAATTAAATAAGGGCCAGTTTAATTTCATATAAAAGTAATCAGACTATATTAACACAACAAACATTATACTTCATATACATCATATAAATCATATAACCTAAGCAACATTACATAAATTATTAAATTTCTATCTTTTTTTTAAACAAGAGACATCTTTATTAAACCATCACTTACTACATAGGCAATCATACATTTATATAAATGAAAACAAACCACACTGCCACACTCCCAGTTGCAAGCATTATACATCACTTATAATCTACCCAGTCTTTCTCACTCAAACATTACATAGTTTGTTGAAGTCCTGCCACCTTTTAAAACTCATTCCTCCCTTGTATGTATTCTGCCCACATTTCCCATTTTTCCTATGTAGTTTGCTCCTACCCTTTTCCAAAGATGTCATTTCCAGTTGTTTTATCTCTGTTACTATAGTCACTACTTCCAGCATAGTTGGTTTAGATTCTGATTTCCATTTTCTAGTAATTGTTTTTTTGGCACAGTAAGGCCTTACCATGTCTAGGCAATTCCAATTCTGTATCATAGCTCAAAAAAATCATCTCCCTCGTCAGACCAAGCTGCCCACCCAGCATCTCTCACAGTGCATCCCACAGGGAATCCTTAAAGTCTGCCAACTTACCACACTCCTAGAAAATATGTTCCCAATTACCTCTTTCTTCCCCTTCACACCTCCAACATTTGCTGTCTGTCTAAGGAACATTTTTTTGGAGTCTACTTGGGTATAAACATATCTGTCAAAACATTTCCAGGCAAAAATCCTAAATCTTGTAGATTTAATTGCATATTTAGGAGACATGCATATATCCTAACATTGTTGCTTATCCAGTCTCTCTTCTCAATCCCTTCTAACCTCTTCTGATTGATTCTTATAATTATCATACACTATTTTATATACCCTACTAATTATTTCTTTTTTAATGGCAGATTCTGTTCTAGAGTCTGTTAAAAACTACCAATGCTGGTCTTTCGTGTAGGAGCCCCCTATTTCTTTCTCTTTGCTTATACTCTGATATCAGTCCTCGACTGGGAAGGCAATCCAAATACATTATTGGTGTCTTCCCATTCTATCATCTTTGCCTCTCTAGTTATTTGCTCCCAATACCTTAGTTCCTTTGCCACTTTCTCCAATAAATTTCGGCCCCCTCTTGCCTGTTGTCTGTATCCCTAATTACAGTCATCCCTATTGGTAGAATCTCCTTTCTCCATTCCCATGTTGGTTTAGTTCTTAGAATACTGTCTGGTACTTTATGTTTATAATATTCTGTATGATTATTGTTATTCTCCTCAAAGGCCTGCTTCCAAAATCCCAGTCTCGCCTTGTTTCTTGAACTTCCCCCCTGTGTCATTATCATTTCTTTCCACTTGGAATTATAGTTTTCTGCTTGTGCTATGTATAAGAGTCTTAAGTATGTAGCTCTGAAATACCCCTTCAAATTGGATAATCCCAATCCAACCTGTTCTACTGGAAGAGTCAGCTTATTCCACTTGACTCTTGCCATCTTCCCTTCCCAGATAAAGTCTTCAGCTCATTATTAATTGGTATGCGCAATTTCTCCTCTGGTTGATAAAATATGCCTGACCTGTGTATAATTATAAAGGGACTAAAGCATTTTAACTGCTTGTATCTTGCTATCCATATCCATATAACAAAGCTTCCATTTTCTCAGTTTTTGTATTATCTTTTGTTTAGTCTTTTCCCACATATTCTTAGCTACGACACTAGAATAATTTTTAATCCATACTCCTAAATACTTAATTTTATCATGTCCCCATTGTGACGATTGGGGAGAGATGGGCAAAGGCTGCCAGCCTAGTCAAATAGAATTTGATATATAATTCTGGCATTTGTAAATAAATGTAAAATACAGGCATGTTTTCTTGAGTGTAAAAGAATACTGTGAAATGTGGAACTGCAAAATATGTGACAACATTGCACTCTACTGTCCCAGTGAAGCATGTTGTGACCTTTTCATGTTAAAATTCGGCTCCAGTGAGTCTGGGTGAAGGTTTCATGCCCATTGTTTAAGGCTAAAGTTTATGACCAGAGTTTACATGTGGATGGTGCTTTATTGCTCTGGTTTCTGCTAGAGTGTATATGTGAAATGCCTTGTGTTGTTGTAAGTTTCTGAGCAGGTGTTAGATTGCTAAATAATGCAGTCTGTGGCCTGAGAACTCAGACCAGGTGTCAAGATAATGCAATATGAATACTGGGAAAACCTAAGTGTCAAAATGATGTAATTTGGGAGGGCCTCAGCAGAGCTGTTGGTTAGTGTTTAAAAACTATTGTTCAACAAGAGACGGGGAGCATTTTGATCTTGGATATCTAACTCAGCACTCTGCCTAAGCTCACATATAAGTTTCTAGCGCTGTGATTTCTTGTAGGAATAGTTAAAGCTAGTAAAGATTAATTAGGTATTTTTCTTTGAAATTAGACCTATCCTACAGTATTATTTTAAGTTTCTGTGTGATCTCTGAACTCCTAGATATCTCTGTTGTGTAGTAGTTTTGTCTTGTGTTTTAATTATTTATTATTAAATATTTTTAAAACATTCTACCTGTGGCTGGTTTGTGTAGAGATAAGCTCTAGAGTACATTGCATATTTATAGACGTTATTGTAATAGGCCACTCTAAAGTAAGCCTTGACTGTTAGTCACATTACCATTGGATAATAATATTGCACAGTAATAACTGGACACCCTTTTAAGGGCCTTTTAGTAGCTGATATTATTAGCTGGGTGGTGGCAGGGATTACTACTGCATGGTTTGGGTAAAGGGACACAGCTGGAGAATCTGTGTCAACCTTTCCCAGGAGTGTCTGTGAAGTTGTATAAATACTTATCTCAAAGTGTGTGTGTGTGTGTGTGTGTGTGTGTGTGTGTGTGTGTGTGTGTGTGTGTGTGTGTGTGTGTGTGTGGTGTCAGCTACTTGGGCAGGGACACAAAGCACTGGTTGAACAGAGAGGGTACTGGAGGTTTTAGCTTGCCCAGCTAGGCTGAGACCTGGACCCTATAGCTGTGCCAGTGGGGAGTCTTATTGGGGACCTGGTGAGCAAAGGAGCAACCAGCCCCAGACTGACTGGGATCTCTGTGTGCACTTAAGGGAAATTGTACACTACTGTGTGTATTAGTTATCCTTTTCTCTTCTGTGAGACAACCTCCCTGGTGTTAGTGGTGAGGATTGAGGCTCCTTGATTGCTGGGCCAGGGCACGGTCATCACACCCATAAATATGGATATTCCTGAACCAGTTCACGTGTGGGTACATAATTTACCGCTATTGCCTTTGTTTTAGCTTCATTACTTTTGTCTCCCGGAAAGAACAGAAAACTCTCAGAATGTTCCATAACACTGTAATGTCTTTTTCTGGCTTTGTCAGGTATAAAATAATATCATTGGCAAATAATGCCAGCTTTTCTTGATTACCGTACCAATTATATTCTTGACTTTCACAGTCCTTTATTTTCTTTGCCAGTGGTTCTAGATATAATACAAATAATAAAGGAGAAAGAGGACACCCCTGTCTGGTTCCTCTGCTCAAGCAGAAAGTATCAGAGAGGACCCCACCCACTTTAATTTAATTTAATTAAGTACCAGCTTACTCTGTCAGATGTTTCTCTGCATCAAGACCCACCAACTACAATAGTATTTTCTTACATTCTGCTTCCCTCTAGATCATCACTGTTCTGTTAATGTTGTCAAATGTTTACTTCCCCACCACAAAACCACACTGATCCATATCTATCAGTTTTGGCATTACTTTTTGCCATTCTTTTAGCCATTATAGACATAAGCACTTTATAATCATGGTTTAGTCTTGAAATGGGCCTGTATGAAGCTGGATCTGATGGATCTTTACCCACTTTAGATATTATAGTTACAATTCCTTTCTTCCAAGACTGTGGTACTTTTCCTCTTAAAGATACTGTTAAACAAAACCTTCAGATCTTTATCAGTTTTTTTCTCCTACCTTCCAAACTTTCACAGGAATACCATCGATTCCTGGGGACTTTCCTGTACATTGGTTATACATTACAGTTTTTATCTCATCTCCTCCTATCCTAACCATTAGTAATTGAACCTCAGCTACCTCTAACCTTGGTGTATGTAATTCTTCCATAAACATTTCCATTTATATATTTTCTTGATTTTCATATTTCTCTGCTTTATAGACACTTTTGTAGTATTTCTGAATTATGTCTAATACCTCTACAGGATCTCTTGTTACCTTCCTTGTTATAGACTCCATAAGTTTGGGGACAGCCCTTTCTACTTTCTGTTGCCTGAGTCATCATGCTAAAAGTTTTTTGTGCTCTAGTGTCAAAAAACAGTTGCTTGACAGCAATCTTTCTAAGCTTGTGCATATTATTAAGGTAATCCCATATTTTGTGCCTAAAATTCTGCAATTGATCCTCTTCTTGTTCTGTGAAGTTCCCACTATTCTGTAATACTTTAACATCTATCAGTTCCTCAAAATAATTCTTGTGACTTCTTAACCATAGCTCCTTTTCTTTTACTTCCACAGTATTTTTAAACTCCACCTTAATTTTATCCCACTCCCTAGCTATATTTTCATAAGAAATGTCTATCCTGTCTAACAGTTCCTGAATATTCTCTACCACTCATTCCTTAAATTCCTCTCTTTTCAACAGATAGGCGAGAAAGTGTCAATGTCTCATTTTTATTTAATTACCTTGTGCTTTTATTTTAGCTATTATTGGTGCATGGTCTGAATAGTTCAATTAATGCACATGCTCCTGTGAAATGTAAATTCTACCTAGCCTAGTTTTTTATATATTGTGGAATAATATGTAAATTCACTCTGAATTCCTTGTTACTGAATTTACATCCTCCATGAAAAATATTTTCATAAATTTCTTCAAAAATATACTTTTTGTTATATTTCCCCTTCTGCCCCCCAGACATATCTTCACTGCTGCAAATCAAATTTCAGTCCCTACATATAAGTAATATTCCTTACTGAAAACTGATTCTTTCTCCCAGAATTTTCTTAAGCTCCATTATAGCATTTTTCGGTGGAATGGAAATACATGCCAGTGTAATCCTCTTCCCTTGCCAATAGCCCCTTAGCACTACAAATCTACCATTATTATCTTTTTTCCTCTTCTATTACTATTGGAGATCATCTTACAATTAATAAGTACTCCTGTTTTCCTTTGTCCCAGGTATTCCGCTTAATAACCATCCTGAAAATCAATCTTTATCAAATTCACATGTATACTTTGCTACCTGGCTAACTGCCTTTATGGGCCATTTTAAGCTTAGCCAGTTACCCCATGTGAGAAACAAACCCTGTATCTTGTTGTCTGTAAGGTAAACAACCTTAACCATTATCCCAACGTTCCACCTATATGCGTACCTGTAAGAGCAATATTTTCAATCTGCCCTAAATTTTGAGAACTTGTCTGTCTTATTGTTTTTGATTTTTTTTCCCTAATTTTTGTATTCAGAAATTGACAGCTGTGAATGGCATACCCCTCAGCTGTCCTTGATTCTCCCAAATGCCACTGATTTTGTCTCATAGTTTTGGTTTGATACTTATAAAATTTTATATTTTCTGATGAATCCTTCAGAAAATGAATGCTAATGCAAAACCTGTTATTTTCGCAACTTTCTAAGTATGTAAAAATAATTTAGTGCAGGGAACACAGTGATAAAACTCCGATATCAGAAAAATGACTTCAGTTCTATAACATGAGTCTTGCTTTTAACAAATATTAAGCACCCACCATTAAGTTGTTAAGATCTAGTATCACTGTAGGCAGTTAACCTGCCAGTACTGGCCAGCAAACAACAGTGGCATAATAAAAAATGAAGTTGTTTCTGCCCGCTATCTGTGCTGGTGATGTGTTTCTGACTTTCTGTAATATAAGACCGTATAATATTCTGAGCCTTTTACTACCCAGACTAAATACGCTTCTCAACAACCGATAAGATTTAAACATAAGGATGGAATCTTGCGTCCTAGCCAGTCTAAGGCTATTTTGTTCCCCTTTAATATGTAATCTCTAACTACTTGCCTTCTCAACTAACCAACCTTCTCTTGTTTGTCATCTTGAAAACTAAATGTTTAAATATTTCATAAAATAAACTTACAATGCTGTTAAATTTCAGTATAAGCATGACTGTGTATTGACACTTGTTATGTACATGTGGAGCTTTTCTCCCCAGGCCTCCACTGAAAATGGACATGTATCCAGTCGGACTCTCCCGGTTAACAAATGTAAAATAAAATAAAATAAATTGTTACTGCCTTTCTGGCAGTGCTGACTAACTGCTTTATGGTTTTGAAAGCCAGCAAAACACTTGGCACTTTTTTTCCCTGTAACTAGTAGTATATGCACATAAAGTTCCATTTATGCTTGTTTAATGGCTTCCCAGTGATCTTCTGCTGTGGCCCCTAAACACAATTTACCACAACTCTAATGCTTAACAGTTCTAAAGGGGGAGTAGCAATTATTGACAAAGCAGCCCAGTGACTTCCATTGACATTTCATAATTAGCTTTTGTTGAACTCCTGGTTGTGGCTTCTGTTATATGGAGTCTGCATGTCGTGTTCATCTCTTTGTGGGTTTAGCCAAAGCATGTCATAGGTGAAATGGTGTTCCTCCAGTTTACCTCTATGTAAGAGTGTATGTATTTGGTCCTCTTTTGATAGACCTGTATTGTTTCAGCATGCATGCATGTGAGTAAGGAATCAGCACATGTTATGATAGACTTAGTTTGTTTGAGCTGTGTCAGGGGTGTGTGAGTGTGTGTGTGTGTGTGTGTGTGTGTGTGTGTGTGTGTGTGTGTGTGTCTTTATAGGGCAAAATAATATCTCAATTTGTATTTGTGGACATGCACAAAAAATGTTAGCAAGTAATCATATTTCAAAAAATAAGCATTTTGATACAGGTTTAGTATTGGCCTCTACCCTAAACACCATGTAGTCTAAAACTAGCCCCATTCAGTGATTTCTACAGAAGGTCACTCTAGCTTGTTTGGGTGGGGTTTGGAGATGATGTGGTCATTATTCCTATATTTTCCTCACAATCATACCTCAGTAGTGTGCACAGAAGGTTACTGTAATTTATATGGAGGCTGGGGATAGTGTGGTGTTTATCTCTAACTTTCTTCACAAGGCACAGAGGTGTACACAGGTTGTCTCCATAGCTTGTGTTGGGACTGGGGATAGTGTGTTCTTTATTTCTTTGACATTATTCATAAACTTCACAGCTGCATTAAAGTTACTGTAGCTTGTCTAGTGACAGTGTACTGCCTAGGAGCAACAAACTGGAATAAATTACTGTAATTGTCATTTTTTTTCACTTTACCCACAATTAAATATCAGATGTATCTGGCTATCTGACAGGTGACTGTCTTTTCGAGGGAAGCAGTAAGGAGATATGCTGTTTTTGTATGTCTAATAGCAGCAGGTTGAAATGTGTTACTGTTTTTTATTTCTTCTTCTGCTGTTATCCAAGCCTGGCATCAGAGGACTACACCGAATGTGGTTGTGTTTTGGGGTATGGGTGAGGAAGCATGCTGTACATACATATGGCAGTAGCCATTTGAAGTATGACTGTAGCCATTTGTGCCTTCAGAGTCATCTAATCTAACTCCAAAGAGATACATAGAAAGTCACTTTTTGGGTGGGGAGAGGACTAGAGAACTGGCACTGTTCCCAGATATTATGTATGTATCTTTGCAAGCATGTGTCTTCTCAGTTTATTGCAAAATTATATTTTGAACCATGAACATAATTTACTTCTTCCTTGAAAGAAAAAAAAAGACTGAATTTTGTCCTTACTTGTCATTTCTGTTAAGGCCATCATTGGATCAAAAAGCTTGACAGTGCACCTCAGAGAATCTGAAAAAAAAACTATGGTTTCTGTGGCCTACAAGGTTTCAGACTCCCAGGTTAATGGACTTATTTTCTCCATGGTTATTACTGTTTGTGTAGCCCTGGATAAATTGGATAAATTCAGTTCTGATGAGAAAAATAGCATACTTAGCATGTGTATTTGGGTTGCCACAGTATTTGAAAATAAATTATTGCAGATAATTGTTTTCATTTATATGGGGTTCTAGATTAAACCCAGTAAAACGAGGAGTTTTGTATGTAAATAAAGAAGATGAAAGTTTAGGGTTAATTAACCCAGTGGTATTTGCTGCTTCATTAAATTTGTACAATGTGTTAAAGTGGATAGTTGAAAAACTTAAGAGATTAGTTGTAAAATGTGTAAATGTAAGCATGATAATTTTTGGAGTATAGTAAAAAAGAGTGTACAAATGAAGAAGTAAATTATTACCAAGAAAAACTATTTTTATGGAAAATAAAAACTGATGATATAGAAAAAAGAAAAGTATGGTATAAGAATGTCATGATAAAGTATTACTATGGAAAACAATGGGGAAATCTAACAGGTGAAAAAAACTGAAGCTATAAAATAAGAAACAAATTTCATAATCAGAAGGTAGAATGCTAACTTTTTTTGTGGAGACTGGCAGTAGATAAATTGCCAGTAAAAGGAAATATGCCATATAAAAAGAAAAGTGATAGAATATGTTTACATTGTCAAGAAGAAAAAGCTGCAGAACATGTGTTTTTGAAATATAAAAGAGCAAAATAAGTTATGGGGAAAACTGTGTAAAGAAGATTGTTTGAAGATATAAATGAAGTGAATAAAGTAAACATGGAACTAGTTAAATATGTATATTATAAGAATAGAAGCAAAGAATAGGTTAAAAGAATAGCTAAAAAGTTATTTTGTGTTATATGGGTTATATGGAATGAAGTGGGGTTCTAATAGGGATAAAAATTTAGCATGATTGTAAAGGAAATTATGAATATGTGCAAACAGATTTGTATATTTACATATTTGTACATATGTAAATATGTGTAAAAATGCAAATATTGTGTAAACAAAAGTTATTTTTATATATAAATAAAACACCCTTACTTTTTTAATATGTGCCATGGGATCTTTTGCATTCACCCGAGGTACCACAAAATGAAGCAGATGGGGCCCTCAGTTTGACATCTCATTTGAAGGCCAGCACATTTAGGAGTGCAGCACCCCATTATGCAGCACTGCAGTGTCAGCAGTCAATCTATCTGGTGTGGGAAGAGAACCCATAGCCTCCTGCAACAAATGTGAGTGTGCTACCTGCTGTAGCACTGACACTGAGTATCTCACATTTTGCATTTTGTCTCCAGCACAGTCTGTAGCTATAGATGCCAGAGTCATTGCTTGGGGAGCGTGTCTATGGGAGCAAAGGTACATGATATTTGGAACAAAAAAAGACAGACCAAGGAATTCCAAGGCAGCTGCACACTGAGCAACAGCTTCATTTCACCTCTCCGAGTATGAAAACAGAAACTCAGAAAAGACAGCCAGTGTATTTGTCTTTTTGGGTAAATTTCAGTTATTGGCTAGTAATTGTACTGTTTGGATACCAGAAAAGAAGAAATTTAGAGAACATTAAAGAAAATCAGCCACAGAAGGTGAAGGGAAGATACTGGTTGGAAGACTCCTGCAGCTGTTCAGCAAAAAGCAACTCAAGTTCCAGCTATGGAGCAAGACATGACTTCCACTAATCTGTATTTAAAAAAATGTGCTTAGAGCTATCTAAAATAAATGAAACAGTGAAGGAGTATATCAAATAACAAAAAGGCTTGAAAAAAATGGAAAAACCTTTAAACAGATATTCAGATTAGCTGATAAAATTGTAAAAATCAGAGGTCAAAAAGAAGAGAAGGCTGGCTGAGTATGAGATTGCTCAAGAAGAGATGTTTCAAAAAATTGTAGAATTAAGGAATAGTACAAAAGTTTATCCAACAAATAGTGAGCTATCAGACAAAAGGGGATTATGCTTCTTATTCTTCTGATAATAAAACTCATAGAGATATTATGCCAGTGAAACTTTTTTTGGGATTCTACTTCTTATACTTCTGATAATAAAACTCATAGAGACACTATACCAGTGAAATTTTTATCAGTGTTCCAAAGGAAAATGCTTCAAGGACAGAGAAAAGCACAGGAGTTGACTAAAAGAACCAGGGGTACGTTGGAAATGAAGCAGAGACTTCAGTTGGAAGACAAAGATTAACTGGAAGAAAACTAGCAACTTGGAATTTAATAAATAGATGTGAGATTACAATGCATCAGTCACGTTTATGAAATATGGCAGAAGAAGAAACCCAGGAAATATTGAACTTCTTTGCCTTTGTTAAACTTGTAAGAGACTTCAAAGCATATGACTTTTTCATGCCATTAATGTTTGAAAGAACATTAAAGAGATTGGAAGAGAAAAGAAAGAAGTAACTGTAAGTAAAACTATTTTTGTTCTTAACAGTATTTTCTTTATAAAACATAACCTATACAGCACATTGTATAGTAAAGCTTTTTCGGTTATTTTTTGTGTGTAATAGGGATACTAAAGTAGTCAGGTTCCTCTTTTTCCTTCTTTCTTTCTTTCTTCTTCAGTTTTAAGAAATGTAAGCACTGCAGTATAAAAAGAGAAGAAAGTCTGGACAAATAGTATGATATAAGTAAAACTGATATGCTTTTTCTTACATTTACTTAGTGGAATAACTGGATTAAGGCCATTGGCTTGATCTAACAACAAGTTTTAATTGGAAGCAAGTAAATAAAAGAATATGGAATGCAATGAAAAGTTTTCCTTTAGCAAATAAATGTTTCCAGAGCAACACAAGAAGCTTGTAGCTAAAGACAACTGTGTATCTGTTTCTCATGTTTCTATGGAGACAAGCTGATAAGGGCAATACAGAGAGCATACTATTTTTATTTCAGTGGCTAAAAGTGGTTTTCTGAAAGCATTCCACTTGTTTTCTACATCTGGGAAAGGAAGAAAAATAAGACAAAAACAGGAGGCACTTAGTGTAAGTAGAAGCAAAGACTGTACCATGCATCTTGGTATGGATAATCTTCATTGTTGGTCAGTTAAAGCCTGTGAGTGTAGCTGTCAAACTGGGACAAAATTGTTCCTTTTAGGAGGATTACATTTTATTATTTGAAGATGTACATAGTTTTGTGTGTTTGTATTAAGTAATCATACAGAATATTATATCCATAAAGTAGCAGAAAGTATTCTAAGAATTAAGCCAACTAGGGAATGGAGAAAGGAGATTCTGCCAATAGGGATGATTGCAATTAAGGATATACACAATAGGCAAGAACTGGTAAAGGAACCAATGTATTGGGAACAAATAACTAGAAAGGGAAAGGTCATAGAATGGGAAGAGGACAAGAATTTATTTGGATTGTAGGTTAGAGATTGCCTTCCATGTCAAGGATTGGTATCAGAGTATAGACAAAGAGAAAGAAATAGGGGGGTTCTAAATGAAAGACCAGAACTGGTAGAGTTTTTAGTAGATTCTAGAACAGAAGCTGCTATTAAAAAGGAATAATTAGTAGAGCGTATAAAATACTGCATGATAATTATAAGAATCAAAAAGAGGATGTTAGAAAGGACTGGAAAGAGAGATTGGAAAAGCAATTCACCAAAAAAATGGGATGATATTTGTATGTCTCACAATTATGCAACACAATCTGGAAGATTTAGGATCTTTGCTTGGAAACGTTTACATAAATATTTTCATACTTCAAGTAGACTCCAGAGAATTTTTCCTCAGGTATACAACAAATGATGGAGGTGTAAAAGGGAAGACAGAGGTACTTGGGAACATATTTTCTGTGAGTGCGGTGGGTTGGCAGACTTTAATGATTCCCTGCGGGATGCAATGTTGGAGATGCTGGGTGGGTGAATTAGTGTGATGAGGGAGATGATTTTTCTGAGCTATGATACAGATTTGGAATTGCTTAGACATGGCAAAGCCATGTTGTGTCTAATTATGGTGGCTGCCAAAAAAGCAATTACTAGAAAATGGAAATCAGAATCTAAACCAACTGTATTAGACCTCGTGAATATAGTAACGGAGATAAAACAAATGGAATTGAAATCTTTATAAAAGGGTAGGAGCAAACTACATAGGAAAATTGGAATTGTGGGAACAAGACATACAGGAGAGGAATGAGGTTTAAAAGAAGACAGGACTTAAATGACCTATGTAATATTTGACTAAAAATTATTGGGTAGATTATAAGTGATGTTTGCAACTGGTAGTGTGATAGTATGGTTTGTGATGTAAAATCCAACTAGGATTTTGTTGGTGTGGTTCACTTTTATTTGTGTAAATATATGATTGCTTATGTCATAAGTGATGGTTTAATAAAGATATTTATTGTTTAAAAAGGGGTAGGAATTGAATAATTTATGTAATATTGCTTAGGTTATATGATATATACCAATATATGTGAAGTATAATGTTTGTTAATGTTAATTTAATACAGTTTGATTACTTTTATATAAATGTAAATTTATTTTATTTATTTTTAAATTTGTTAGCCGGGTTAGTCTGACTGAGCCCAGAGAGCCCTTTTTAAGTGGAGACCCGAGGAGAAAATGCCAGTAAAGTCATTAAAAAATAAGAAAAAAACTAACAATTCAAGTTTTAAGATATTTAACAGTAGTAAAACAGGGAAAGAGAAATATACAACATGAATACTTAAAAGGAAAAAAGTACAGTATTTTGAGAATGCAGTAGCAATATGTTTGAGAAATTTGGTTAGCATTAAATTATATACAAGGAATATAGCAATGCCTAAAATAAAAAATATGTAATATATAATTTGGAGTAACATCATGACATAGTACAACAAAGATGCATTTAATAGCATAGGTACTAACTGCAGAGAGAGTAATATATGTAGACAGTTTAGATAGCAGATACCAGGCAGGTATGTTAATTGAGAGAAGAAAAATTCATTAGGTTATTTCCTAACAAGTATAGATCTGTGCATGTTGGAAGTGAATTTTTAGTTGCTTTTTGAATTTGTCACTTTTGGTAGTGGAGCGAAGCGATAATGGAAGTTTGTTCCGTGAGTATGCAATTGAATGACTATAAAGTGTTTTTCCAATATTTTTGTTTGGATTGGTCACCTGAAGTAGGTTTTACTGTGTGCTTCTGAGGTCATGATTGGGTGTGCAGGGTGTAATTATGGATGTAAGGACAGGACAGGTGTTGGGGCTATTTAGGATGCTTTGTGCAATTTGTAGTAGTGGTATTTAAGCATGTGGGGGAGGTCAGGCCAGCTTAAGCTTTTCAGGGATATAGAGTGATGGGATTTGTAGCTATAACTGGCTGCGAATCTGGCTTTCTTGTTATAGGTGATTTCTAGTTTGGTTAAGAGGTTATTTTGGAGGTTAGTAAGTATGGGAGAGGCATACAGCAGGGATGGTAGAATAAATGTTTGAGCCAGTATAGGTCTAGATTTGTTAGGCATATATTTGTTGTTGTGGTATAGAAGACCTAGCTTTTGAATGGACTTTTTGATATAGTTTAAGATATGTATGTCAAATTTTAATTGTTTCTCAATAGTAAAGCCAAGCAATTTGGTGTTTGAGTCAGGGTTGATAATTTTATTATCTAAGGATGAGATGGTGAAGTTTTCTTTAAC
Organism: Protopterus annectens; assembly: GCF_019279795.1. Lineage (NCBI taxonomy): Eukaryota > Metazoa > Chordata > Ceratodontiformes > Protopteridae > Protopterus > Protopterus annectens. The sequence goes on along the minus strand of NC_056744.1, from coordinate 107,003,092 downwards.
TGGACTGAGGTTTTTTGGAAGGAAAATGAGAAGCGTGGTCTTTTTGGGGTTGAGAAGCAGGTTGTTTTCAGTTAGCCATTGTTCTACTAGTTGCAGAGATTGCCGAGTGACAGTTTGGAGATTTTGTATATTGTCGGAGATGCTAATAATTGTAGAATCATCTGCGTACTGCATTAAGGTAGAGTGGGGGCAGAAGGCATGGAGGTTATTTGTAAATATATTAAAAAGTAGTGGGCTCAGGATAGAGCCCTGGGGAACCATGGTCTTAGCAAGACGGAAAGGGGAGAAGGACGTTTGCCATCTGATGGACTGATATCTGTTTGAGAGGTAGCTCTTAAACCAGGAGGTAGTGGAAGTAGAGAGTTGTAGGCTGGAAAGTTTGTTTAGGAGGATGGGATGGGAAACAGTATCAAATGCTTTGGATAGGTCGAGGAACAGAGCTGATATGAGTTTATTATTATCTCTGGCTTGGGTAGTGTTGTGTGTGAAAACTAGGAAGGCAGTGGTAGTACTGTGCGAGGATTGGAAACTGTGCTGTGTGGGTGTAATTAACTTTGCCTGTAAGAGGTGGTTTAGTATTTGTGTATGTGTACATTTTTCCAGTATCTTGGATAAGGGGGATAATATGGCAATAGGCCTGTAATTTGAGGGTTCTGTAGAATTTCCTCCCTTGTGGCAGGGTATTAGGAAGAATTATTTCCAGATATCTAATACTGTAGTTTCTTGGCTGGATCTGTTGATAAGTATAGATATAGAGTAAGCTATGAATCTGGTGCATGTTTGAGAAATAATGGAGGGAGTTTGTCGGCTGATGGGAAACAGGGTTTGAATTTGTTAAGAAGTGATCTGATGAAGGAAGTTGCTACAGGTGCTAGGGAGAACGAGGGAAGAGATGAGGTGGGAGGTGGAGTCTTAATATTGAGAGTTTATGGTTTAGTAAGGTTTTCTAATGCTTTGATGAAAAAGTTGTTAAGCAAAGTTGCAGTTTCACTAGAAGGTTTGTTAGGGAATGGATTTGGTGAACATGGGTTCCCTGGAGATAGTAATTTGTTTATTGAGTGCCAGAATTTCTTCAGCTTGGAGTGTGGGTTGCTCACAGATTTTTGATAGAAATTATTTTTTGTCCAGTAGGACCTGCTTTTTGTTTGGTTGCGAAGCTGTTTATAGAAGTTCAGGTGGAAAGTTGAATTGTTATTTTTTTCCGTGCTCTCCGGGCATTATCTGTGTTTGTAAGTGTTTGAGTTACATGGTTTAGCCATGGCGCGTAGCTACATTTTAGCCTATTTTTTTACTGGGAGCCAGGGTGCTTAGGGTTTCTAGGAATATATTGTTGAAGCTTTGGCCAGCCTCCTCAAGGGGTGTGTGTAGGAATGACCAGTTTACACTGAACAGTAATTCGTTTAGGGTGACAGAGTTGTAGTTTTTAAGGTTACGAGATTCTCTGTATTGATGGATCTTGTTAAGATTGGCAGAGTGTCTTACTACAGTGGTAGGGAGGTGGTCACTAAGGGGAGTTAGATAAGGTGGAAGGGTTATGATTGCACTGGGGGTTGGACAGTAATATCCAGTCCATGACCGAGCTCTTCTGGGAATTTTATTGCCGGTGAATGGGCAAGGTGATCAGCTGGGTAAAGCCATAAAGGGTTATAGAGTATCTAGGGGTGGCAGTATTAATAAGGTTCCAGTCGATATTCATATCCCCAAAGATGATAGTTTTATAGGGAATGGATATAGAAATCCTAGAAGGAAACTGCTCGAGTATGGGAATGTTTTTACCTGGGGGTATATAGATTGGTGCAATGGCAAGTTTTTTTGTGTTGATTTAAGTTACAGCTTGCTATAAGTATTTTGGCAGGGCGGAAATCAGTGATAGCTATTGAGAGAGAGAGAGAGAGAGAGAGAAAGATGGTCAGAGCAGAGTATAGCTAATCCTCCACCTTTTTTTTTTTTAGTTCTATCTAGTCAACAAATATTATAACCAGAGGAAGAATTTCACAGTTTGTAATATGAGGTTTTAGCTATGTCTCAGATAGGGCAAGTATATCTACGTTATATTGGGAAATCCAGGCATGAAGGAGGGTGCTTTTATTCACAATGTTTTGTATATTCATTGACAAAAAAGATAGACTTTTGGAGGCTTGTGATCATAATGAATTATTTGTGAAGCAGTTGGAAGGGGGATTGCTGTATAAGTATGGTTAGAGTGCTGTTGGCAAGGGTCTGGGTTGGGGTGAATATCACCAGATAAGAGTAGTAGTCTGCTTTAAAGTATTTGTACAAAGAAGTATTTGCAAAGGAACTAATTATGTTCTTCATGTTTCACTGTTACAGTCATCACACTTGGGTTATCTGCCTGCAGGTAGCCCTCAGTCAGCCCGAATACCATAGTCTTAGTATTTCTGCATCAGTTGCTGTTGCTTCTTCCATGACATCAGGTCATCAGGGGTATAAAACAGGCGGCCGACGCCATTACATCAGTCTTTCTTGCTTAGGAGGACCCCGAAGCAGAAGCAGCTCGCAAGTGCCAGTCGGCCGCTACCTGAAATTTTCGTTTTTGAGTTGTTAATCCTGAAGTCTTATAAAGCTAAGTACCCCATTGGGGATCCTTTTTTCTTGCTCTAACCAATGTCAGAAAAAGTTAACAATTGTCTTGCCTGTGGAAAGCAAATACCTCACATAGATTTTCATTCTTACTGCGTCATCTGATGTTCATCGTGTTTCACTGTTGCAGTCGTAACAAATGGGTTATCCGGCTCCCGGTAGCCCTCAGTCGGCCAGAATACAAAAGATAAGTAAAAATGTCGTTGGTTGCCGTCAGTTGTAAAGGACGTCAGGGCGTCCGATACAAAAGGAGGCAGTTGACGTCACTTCCTCAGTCTGCCTTGCAGCGGAGCCCAAAGCAGAAGCTTTTCATGCATGAGTGCCGGTCGGCAGTTTACCTTTGTTGAATTCCAACTACAAAGAGTTGAAGTCTACTACAATTAAATACCCCATTGGGGATCCTCTTTTCTTGCCTTAACGAATGTCAGAAAAAGTTAATAATTGCTTTACCTGTGGAAAGTAGATTCCCCATAGAGATTTTCATTCCTATTGCATTATCTGTTTAGCCTTGATCACGACATTCCCAGTTGTAATCTTTGTGCCTCCTTCATTCCGCGTACTATCCGTCGTTGGGCTAAGATTTTGGCTAAGCATTTCGGAGTTTGACCTAAGTTTGTGAGTATGGCTTCCGCCGGTCTTCAGATTTTGGATATTCCGAAAAAGCGTAAGAACAAGGACAGTGACAGGCCTCAAAAAACTAAGTCCTCGGATGAGGCTAATTTGGTCATCAGTCAGGTGGGAGACAGTGAGACGCTTTTGCAGTCCCTGCAGTTCGCAGATGTACAACCACAGGTCTTGATTGAGTCCGAGTCCCTTAGGTCTTCGGCCTCCAGTTTGTCTTCAGACCTGTCTCCGGTCACCTCTTCTGCTGGAGCCAGTACTGCTAAGCTGAATCCGAGGCCTCCATTTTGCGATCTGACAGCAAACTTCTTCCTTCTACTCCTGCTGCTTCTTTGGTAGTTGCCAGGCCTCCTGAGTCCTTTAGGCTTGCAGGTAAGCCTGTGAAAAGGCAGGCTCTAGTTCCTTCTAGTTATCCTCAATCCCAGATGGTTAAAATGGCTAATGATTTGTTAACTCTTATCAGGGGTTCTCAGCCTCACCCTCCTAAAAGGAGTAGTGAGGTTTCTCCTGAGGTTTTGTCCTGTTCAGGATCTGTTTCTAACAGCATTTCTGCTGATGAAGAGGAATTTTCTCAGGCTTTTTCTCCCTTTGAGAATTCAGATGCAGAGGGGTCCATTCACTTCTCCTCCAGAGGATTTCTCTTTTGGTGACACTTTAAATACCCTCAAGGAACATTTTAAATGGAAAAGCTAGGATTATCCCCAATCTAAGAAATGGATTAGGGAGTTTCTTGAGTTACCTCAGCATAAGCTTCTTGCTATTCCCCGTGTTGGAAGCTGTTTATGATGTTTTTCTGTAAAATTCCTTGTCTCCAAATTCGGTTCCCCCTGCTCCCAGGAAACCTCACAGGTACTACAGAGTCCCTGATTCTCATTTATTTCTTTTCAGGAACCCTTCGGCGGATCCAGAGGTTATTTCTCAGGGCCCTAAAGGGGTTAAGGCCACTGTTACCAGGAATCCTGTTCCATCGGACAGAGAATCTAGGAACCTAGATAGGTGGGGCAAGAAAGTTTCTACCTCTGCCACACTAGCTATTAGGGCTACAAATTGTCTTTTTCATATGCTGAAGTACCAACAGCACACCTTAGAGGCTATTAAGTCTAAGATTGCTAATGTTCCTCTTTTGGCAGAGAATAAAGACATGCAGGATTTGTTGAATTCAGCCACTCTGGTCAATAAGCATTCTTTGCATTGTGGTTTTGACATCCTTGAGGCCTCTAGTAGGGCTACGCCAACTGGATGTGTTATTAAAAGGCATGCTTAGCTCAGAGAACAGCCTCTTCCAGAACCTGTCAAGGCAAAGCTTTTGGATGTACCTTTGCATAAAGGCAATCTTTTTGGCAGCAAAGCTGAGGAGGTGCTTAAGAAGATGGAGGATAAGGCCAAGTCCATGCAAACTGTTATTAGATTTTTTGCAAATTCAACCCTATCGCTTTAGCAGGAATTATCCTTCCAAGAGTTGGACCTTTCCTGATACCAGCAGACAGAACAGTTACAGGACTAGGGGTTACAAATCTTCTAGGGCACAGACAGCTACCCCTCAAAGGTCTAGGCGGTGGCAGGCTTCCACTTCTAAGGCGGGAAGCTCCAAGCCTGCATCTCAGTCAAAACACTCTCAATGACCTTTTACAACTTCTACCTGTTCTTGCTTGCCATGGAGAGTCCTTTACGGGGAAGGTTGGCCCTTTTTTCAGATGTCTGGGCCTCTATCACAAACGGCAAATGGGTGCTCAGAACGGTGTCCCTGGGGCACAAGTTTTCTGTCCGCACCTTTCCAGCTCCCAAGGGATTCCCAGATGTTCCTCCAAACCAAAAGGCAGAAGTAGAAAAACAAATTTTGTCTTTGTTTCATCTGGGAGCAATAGAATCAGTTCCTGCTCAGCAGGTAGGCCAGGGCTTTTATTCCAGGCTTTTCCTAGTTCCAAAAAAAGATGGCACCTGGCGTCCTATCTTAGATCTTTCCATTCTGAACTCTCTTCTAGTAATTCCAAAGTTCAAAATGCTCAATCTGCATTAGTTGCTACCAATGCTAGAAAATGATTCCTGGATGGTAACCTTGGATCTCAAAGAGGCTTATCTGCACATCCCTATCAGGGAAAGTTGCAGGCAGTATCTTCATTTCAGAATGGGTAAGCAACATTATCAATTCTCTGCGCTGCCCTTTGGCTTATCTACTGCTCCCAGAGTCTTCACGAAGTGCCTGGCCCCAGTCATTGCTTTTTGCAGGCAGAAGAAAATTTAGATTTACCCATACTTGGACGACTGTCTGATTCAAGCAAGTTCTCAGGAGCAGCTATTAAAGGATCTGGAATTCGTAAAGACTCTTCTCTTTTCCCTGAGTTACACTCTCAATGAGGAAAAATCAAAAGTGGTACCATCCAAGGAGAAAACATTCCTGGGAGCGAGTCTGAATACAGCCACCCAGATGATATATCTCACCCAGGAGAAGCAGGCAACTCTTTCAGTTTACTTCAAGGACTTGGCAAGCCTGTCCCAGCTCCCTGCAAGGAAATACCTGCAAGCTCTGGGATTCATGGCATCTTGTATTCTCATGGTTCCATATGCAAGATTGCATATGAGGAAATTACAGTGGTACCTCAAGAACATTTAGTGTGAACACACACAGGACCTAGATATGATGATCCCTCTGCTTCCATCTCTGCAGACGGAGTTCCTATGGTGGGCAACAGCCTGTCTACAAGACAAGGGCATGCCCTTTCGGACACCTCCTGCCACTCAAGTTCTGACTATAGACACATCGAACTATGCCTGGGGAGCACACCTGGATGGCAGGTGCATACAGGGATGGTGGAACGCCCAGCAGATGCACCTGCACATAAATCTAAAAGAGTTGATTGCAGTTCAACAAGCCTTACTAGCCTTCAAGCACCTTCTTTCTCCAGGGACCTTACTTGTCAGAACAGACAATACTACAGTCATGTGGTACATCAACAAGCAGGGAGGGACTCACTCTTACCCCCTGTGCAGAATCTTTGGTCCATGGCAGCATCCCTGGACCTGCATCTCCTAGCTCAGTTCCTTCCAGGAAGGCTCAATGTTTTGGCAGACCAGCTGAGCAGGCGAACCATGGATCCTCATGAGTGGCAGCTGAGCAGGACAGTTTTCTACAGCATCATTCAATGTTGGGGCACACCTCAGGTGGATCTTTTCTCCTCCCCGGACAATCACCTTCTGCCTTTCTTTTGCACCAGACAGCATCACAGCAGAACTTGGAGAGTGGATGCTGTGTCCTTCCCTTGGACGTTGCTATCAGTTTACGCCTTCCCTCCTCTCCCTCTTCTACACATAATGTTGTTGAAGATCAGGGACGAACGACCAAAGACTATTCTCATAGCTACGCACTGGCCCAGACAGCATTGGTATCCACTGCTTCGCAGTCTCTCCCAATTCCCTTCTTGGCATCTTCCTCTGAAGCCAGATCATTTGGTTCTCAACTTCAATCCCTTCACTTGGCAGTATGGCTCATAGTATGACTCCTTCCTTATCTTCTTCCCTTTCCCAGCAGGTGGCTGATGTGCTGAGGGAGGCCAGGAGGCCTAGCACTAGGAAGTCCTACGCTGGCAAATGGGAAAAGTTTTCTCATTGGATGCAGGCTAGAGGGGATTCTTCTTCTCAGCCTACCCCTTCCTTTGATCTTGGAATACCTGGCTGAATTGCTTCAGAGTGGTCTTTCCTTTTCTTCTATCAAGCTCCATGCTTCAGCCATTTCTGCTCTTTGTTCTTTTGAACAACCCATTTTCTCTCATCCCTTGATAAACATGTTTCTTAGAGGTGCAGAACGGCACCTACTCCAGCATGGGATCTTAATTTTGTTCTAGAGAAACTCACTCTTCCTCCTTTTGAGCAAGCTGCCTCTACAGATTTAAAGTTTCTCTCTTGGAAGTCTGCTTTCCTCTTGGCTATAACTTCAGCAAGGAGGGTTTTGGAGCTGCAGGCTTTGATGGCTGTGGAGCCTTGTATTATTTTCCATCCAGACAGGGTCTCTTTGAGAACCAACCCCTCCTTTATGCCCAAGGTGGTTTCTAGCTTGACTCTTAATCAGTCCATACAGCTTTCTACCTTCTTTTCTAATCCTCGAAATAAAGGTGAAAGGATCCTGCATTCTCTTGATGTACACAGACAACTCAGGTTTTACCTGGACAGGACTAAAGACCTTTGGAAATCAGCTCAGTTATTGGTCAGTTTTGCCCCTGGATCTCAGGCCAAGGCTATTTCTAAGCAAACCATTTCCAAGTAGATTGCACATTGCATCAACTTTGTTATTCTTTTCATGGCAAGGTTCCTCCTCAAGGGGTTAGGACCCACTCAACTAGAGCAGCTTCCACTTCCACAGCCTTTTTAGGGGGTGTCCCTACTAAAAATATTTTGGAGACTGCCATTTGCTCTTCTGTTCACACTTTCACAAAACATTATAGTTTGCCTCTGTTTTCCAGAGCCAGGGCAGGGTTTGCCACTGCTGTGTTGCAGGGCATTATCTCCAACCCTTGATTCTGTTGGTTCCTCCTCCCTTCTCACTGGGCTTTGGTAATCAACCCATTTGTTAGGACTGCAACAGTAAAACACGATGAACATAATACAGTTGTGTACACTTACCGTAAATGTAGATGTTCGAGTGTATTCACTGTTGCAGTCCTGGATTTCTTTCCTCCTTCCCCCTTTTGGTCCTCTCCTATTCTTTTTTCCTGAGGTACAGGCTGAATTGGATATTATTTGCCAAATTGGCATTTGGCTTAGCCTTTTTTCTGGGGGTTCTGACTGTTATGGCAAGAAAGACTGAGGAAGTGACGTCGGCTGCCTCCTTTTGTATTGGACACCCTGATGTCCTTTACAACTGACGGCAACCCACGTAATTTTTACTTACCTTTGGTATTCTGACCGACTGAGGGCTACCGGGAGCTGGATAACCCATTTGTTAGGACTGCAACAGTGAATACACTCGAACATCTACATTTATGGTAAGTGTACACAACTGTACTTTTAGGCCCAGACCATGACATCCCTTGCTGTAGGTTTTGTGCCTTGTTTAATGCCCGAACCATTCATCGTCGGGCTATCTTTGTTGCTCAATTCTTTCTCTCTCATTGTCCATATTCTGAAATGGCTTCAGTAAGCCATCTGACTACTGATCTTCTGAAAAAACGTAAAGATAAAGACAGACATACCGTATAGGTCCAAAACTGCCGACAACGCTTCCGTTAAGCTAGTTGCCAGTCCGCAGGTACTTAGTGAGGCACCTTTGCAGCCCCTGATGCCCACTTCTGTGGATTCACTGGCCTCTGCTGAGACCCATTCGGAGTCCAGTATGCCTCGAGATGCTTCTTTCACTATGGAACCTGTGGATGCCTTTACCTTGGATGGGTCCGAAGCCGCTGGGCAGGCACCGGCATCTGAGGGTGTATTCCATCCTACTGATGTTCGAATCAAATCGATGACTTCTTTTTTAGCTAAAACTACTGAGTTTCTTAGGTCCAGAGTACGCATTACGCCTAGAAAACCGACGACCAAAGCACATGCTCAAGCTCCCATGCCACAAAAACAAATGCTTAGAATGGCTGAAGACCTTATTACGCTAATTAGAATTGAGTTACCTTCTGATTCTACAGACCAGGAGTTTGATGACTTTGACCCTTCTGATTATCAAGACATGCCCTTATCAGCATATGAGGATTCAGATGCAGAGGAATCCATTCCCTCTGCCTCCCCTCCAGAGGATTTTTCTTTTGGTGAAACCTTGCATACTTTAAGAGAGCATTTCCAGTGGGAATGCCAAGACTACCCTCAGTCCAAAAAGAGACTCAGAGAATTTTTAGAGTTGCCTCAGCACAGGCCTTTAGCTATTCCCCATCCTGGATGTTGTAGATGATGTTTTAATGGAATCCATTCTTACTCTAGACACATTACCCCCAGCCCCTAGGAAACCTGACAGGTACTACTGAGTTCCTGATTCCCACAAGTTTCTTTTCAAGAATCCTGCTGCTGATCCAGAGATCATTTCCCAAGGACCTAAAGGTATTAAGGCTACTACAGCCAAAAATCCTACTCCTTTGGACAGGGATTCCAGAGCTTTAGACAGATGGGGTAAGAAGGTATATACCTCTGCAACTCTTGCTATCAGGGCATTGAATTGCCAGTTTCACATGCTGAAGTACCAGCAACATGTTATGGAACTAATTAAACAAAAAATTGTATTATTTCCAGATTGTGCAGAAAATAAAGATTTACAAGAGCTAATACATTCTGCAAACCAAGTTAGTAAGCATACTTTGCAGTGTGGCTTTGATGCCCTAGAAGCATCTTGCAGGACTGCAGTCACTGGTTCTGTACTGAGAAGACATGCTTGGCTGAAGGAGCAAACCTTGCCAGATCATGTCAAATCCAAATTACTAGACACTCCTTTAAATAAGGACTGTTTGTTTGGTACCAAAGCAGAAGAAGTTCTTAAAAAGATGGAAGAAAAAGATAAATCTATGCAAACTGTTAAATAATTCTTACAAATGCAACCACCTAGATTCAATAGTAGGCATTGCCCTTCAAAATACTGGTCCTTTCTAGCCCCATCCAGGCCTTTCCAGACAAGACTGAGGGGGGAAACAGGCCACCCAGACTACAGTCTCAAGGTATGCAAAGATCTAAGCAATGGAGTGCCCCCACCCCAAAAACATTGAGTGGTAAGCTACCACCCTATGGAAAAAGTTCACAATGACTTCTCAAATCTACTTCCCAGCCCTGCCCAACCGCTTGTGCCCCTAGGAGGAAAACTTGCCCTTCATGCAAAAAACTGGATGTCCATCACTCAGGACCGATGGGTCCTCAACATTGTATCCCAGGGGTACAAATTCTACTTCCACTCACTGCCAACCCCAAAGCGGGTTTCCAGACCTTCCTCCAAACCAATGGGCAGAGGCTCAAAAGCAAGTACTTTCCCTGCTCAATATCAGAGCTATTCAGCCTGTTCCTGTAAAACAAAGGGGTCAGGGTTTCTACTCCAGACTTTTCCTGGTGCCCAGAAAAGAGGGCTCTTGGTTCCCAATCCTGGATCTTTCAATTCTCAACACCTTTCTGGTGGTCCCAAAATTCAAGTTGCTTACCCTGCAACAGCTTCTCCCTATGCTAGCCAATGATGCCTGGTTAGTCACTGTAGACTTAAAAGAAGCTTATCTGCACATCCCCATAAGGGAGTCTTCCAGGAAATATCTACATTTCAGGGCAGGATCTATGCATTATCAGTTCTCTGCACTTCCCTTTGGCTTATCTACTGCGCCCAGAGTATTCACAAAATGCCTGGCTCCAGCCATTGCATAATGCAGGCAGAGAAATATCCAAATGTATCCTTACTTGGATGACTGCCTGATTCAGGTGGACAGTCAGGAATTGCTGCTTTAGCATCTGGCATTTGTAAAAAGCCTTCTCACTTCATTGGGGTATACCATCAATGAAAATAAATCTCAACTGGTACCCAGTCAAAAGATTGTATCCCTGGGAACAAGCTTGGACACAACTTCCCAGATGGCATTTCTCATTTCAAAAAAGCAGGTCTATCTGACAAACTGCTTCAAACAAATGGCCACCAGAACCCAGCTATCTGCAAGAAAAATACTGCAAGCCCTAGGTTCATGGCCTCATGTATTCTGCTAATTCCATATGCAAGACTGCATATGAGGAAACTTCAATGGTACTTAAAAAGTCTTTGGTGCCCAGCATTCTCAGGACCTGGAAACCGTCATTCCTATCATACCTTGTCTAAGGGCAGAGTTTCTTTGGTGGGCAGAAGCATGCAACCACAACAAGGGACTGCATTTCACTCAACCCCATGCCACCCAAATCCTGACAACAGATGCATCAGACTATGCATGGGGGGCTCACATGGCAGGCAAATGCATTCAGGGCCACTGGAGCCCAAGGCGGGTTCTCCTGCACATCAACAAAAAGTACAGAATGCTCTGACAGCTTTCAGATACCTAATCCTTCCAGGACAACTGCTGATAAAAACAGACAACACCACAGTTATATGGTACATAAACAAGCAGGGAGGAACCCATTCTTACCTACTCTGCAGGTTAGCCATGGCCCTGTGGAACACAGCTTTGAGCAATCAAGTTCATCTACAATCTCAATTCCTAGACCCACACGAGTGGAAGTTGGAGCCCAACACCTTCATCTTTCTGATCCAGAAGTGGGGGACACCAGAGGTGGATCTCTTTTCCTCCCCCAAGAACCACTAGTTATGCAAATACTGCACCAGGAACCCTCACAGCAGGGCCTGGAAGGTGGATGCCCTATCTTTTCAATGGGAAAACCTCTCAATCTATGCCTTTCCTCCTCTGCCCCTTCTCTCAAGAGTACTACTCAAGATAAAACAAGACAGGCCAAGGGCAATTCTGATTGCCCCAGACTGGCCATGCCAGCACTGGTACCCACTCCTGCAGCCTGACAACGGTGCCACCGTGGCACCTACACCAGACTCCTACCCTGCTGTCACAGCAGGAGGGACAGATTGTGCATCCACAATTGCAAACCCTAAATCTTGCAGCCTGGCTTATCCCTTGAATACCCCACCAGCAACCCTTAGCAAACAGGTGCTGGATGTCATTCTTGACGCCATGAAGGCCTAGTACTAGGAAATCCTATGCTGAAACGTGGAAAAGATATTGTTCTCAGATTCAGTCTAAAGGAAAGGACACAGCAGTGCCTTCCTTACCTCTAATCCTGGATTGCCTAGCAGAGCTACTCCACAGAGGCCTATCCTTCTCCTCCATTAAGATTCATGCCTCTGCCATCTCGGCTCATTATATTACTGAGCCACCTCTATTTTCTCACCTTCTCATCAAACAGTTCCTGAGAGGGCTAAAACCTTAAGGCCCCCAAGGAGAGCACCCACCCCTGCCTGGGACCTTAACTTTGTACTGGAAAAGCTCACGCTTCCCGCTTTTGAACCTGCTGCTTCAGCAGAGTTAAAAGTCCTCCCTTGGAAAACAGCCTTGCTTTTAGTCATAACTTCAGCTAGAAGAGTGTCTGAGTTACAGACACTAATGGCTGTGTAACCCTTCATTATTTTCCATGCTGACAGGGTTTCAGTCAGGACTAACCCATCCTTTATGCCTAAGGTGGTGTCCAGTGTGGCTCTAAACCAATCCATCCATTTACCAACCTTCTTCCCTAACCCTCAGAATAAAGGGGAAAGGATCCTGCACAGCTCAGGCTCTACCTTGATAATACTAAGCCTTTCAGAAAATATGACCAGCTGCTAATCAGCTTTGCTACAGGGCAGAGGGTAAGGCCATTTCAAAACAAACTATTTCCAAATGGATAGCACACTGCATCCATTTCTGCTACAAGCAACATGGAAAACCAGTCCCTCAGGGGGTCAGTACACATTCCACTAGATCTACTTCTACCTCTACAGCATTTCTCAGGGGAGTCCCTACCAGGGACATTCTGGAAGCTGCAACCTGGAGTTCTGTACACACCTTCACCAAGCATTACCACTTACCTATTTTTCCAAATCCAGGGCTGGATTTGCTACAGCAGTCTTGCAAGGCCTACTAGCCAGCCCTAACACTTCTTGACTGCCTCCACCCTTCCTCAGCTTTGGGAATCAACTCAAGTGTGATGACTGCAACAGTAAAACACAAAGAACATAATACAGCTGTGTACACTTACCATAAATGTAGATGTTCGAGTGTATTCACTGTTGCAGTCCTGGTTTCCCTCCCTCCAGCCCTCTGGCTTTCTCTATCTATCTACCTCTCCTCTCTATGGCTATTCCTAATGGCATTGGTATTTACTTTTTACTGGTGGTGTTCCCCACCATATACTAGCTCCCTGTTTGGGGGCTTCTGACATTTGGGGCATGAAAAATTGATATAATGGCATTGGCTGCCTGTTTTATACCCCTGACGACCTGACGTCATGGAAGAAGAGACAGCATCTGATGCAGAAATCCTAAGATTCTGGTATTCAGGCCGACTGAGAGCTACCTGCAGGCAGATAACCCAAGTGTGATGACTGCAACAGTGAATACACTCGAACATCTACATTTGTGGTAAGTGTACACAACTGTACTTTTTGTTTTGATGAGAGGTCGGGCATTCGGTATGTAGAATACTTTGAACTTGTAAAATGATATAGTGGTATGGTTAAAGAGAGAGAGGGGCAGTAAGGGGTGGAATAGTTATTTGTATGGTGAGTAATGGGATAAGGGAGTGTGGGAGATAGGGTGGTAAGCAGGTTTAGGAGTATGGTAAGTAGTTAAAGGTCAGAAAAGAATTAGAAAAAGGAGGGAGAGAAATTGAGTTTTCAAAGGTATAGCCATGATTTAGTTTCAGGTCAGAAAGAATTAAAGGGTAAAGAATTTATTTAAGGTTAGTAGAAGAAGTCCGGAATCACTGAAAGAGTTGTATTAAGTGAGTGACTGAAATAGTTAATAGCAGGTAAGGCTCAGGAGGGGAGGGGGAGTGGATGTTACAGTTAATGGTGACAAACCAAGGAAATGTAGATATATTGTAAAAGAGATGAGGACAAACCAAGGAAATGTAGACACACTGTAAAAGAGACAAACCAAGGAATTTTTTATATGTTTTTAATCAATCGGGTTCTTGTTCTGATTAATATAATGTTTTTGAGGAGTTTTTATATGTATTCAATGATATTTTGTATATTCTTCTATGGATAAGATGTGCGGGTATTTAAAGGGTAGTGCTTGAGTAACGTTGTTTCTGCTTTTATTTCTCTTAGGAGTTTTCTGAGGAAGTTGGTGTATTGTAACCGACGAACAGCTTGGGAGAAGCTTAAACCTAATAAATTTTGTTCGTTTTACATTTTGGCAACTTGAAGTTTTATTTTGGTGCTCTCGAGGGACGGAGCAGTTTCGTGCATCTCATCTCTTTTACAGTTAATGGTGATGCAGGGTATGAGTAGAGGAGTGGGGTTGTCTATTGGCTAGTGCAAAGTTGGGGGAAAGCAGGTTTAGCTATAAAAGAAATTATGTCAGGGGTGGGGGAGAATGGGGTAAGGTTGGGGAGCGGAGTGAGCCCAAGCACAGCGAGGGCGAATGAAGCGGGTGGAGCCTGAAAACCGGACCAGGTCAGCTTCCAAGAAAACAGTCAGGAAAACCAAGCTCAGTCAATTCCAGGTCAGTGTATCATGGTATCTTCCTAATAACTAGAAATCTTGTACTACTAATCTAGTACAGTTGTCTATATCACAAGTGATAATTCAATAAAGGTGTTTAAAAAAAAGTTAGGTTGTGTGTGTGTGTGTGTGTGTGTGTGTGTGTGTGTGTGTGTGTGTGTGTGTGTATTTATTTTCATTAAAACCAAAAGTCTTGTAAGATGTGACATAGATTCGAAAGGATATGTCAAGAAACAACTGTATAAAAGATCAACCTGCTAAGCACTAGTTTTTGCATGTAACACAAAAGCTGAAACTAGACATTTAAAAAAACCTGTTAATATATAATAAGTGGGAATAATAACTTCTTATCATAATGACAACACTTTTCATATCTTTGAATGTGAATGATGTCACAGGTATATACAAAAAAGAAACAGTAGTGAATTATATTTAAAAAATGAAGAATGCAAATAGTTGTGCTGCAGGAGATATATTTAGAAATCAATGAACATGTGAGTTTGGGATTATTATTCAGCTGAACATTTGTGACAAAGGAAAAGGTGAGTACTCATATTCATTGCTAGTGGAGCTCCAGTAGTGATAGAAGAAAAGTAATAATGGTAGATTTGTAGCACTAAGGGGCTACTGGCAGGGGAGGAAGATTATGCTGGCATGCATTTATATTCCACCTAAAACTACTACAGTGGAGCTTAAAAAAAATTCTTGGAGAAATAGCTTTCAGCAAGGAATATTACTTGTAGGTAAGGACTTGAATTTGACTTGCAGCAATGATGATGTACTTGGAGGTGGGCTAGGAAGGAAAATATATCAAAAGGTTAGAGATTTGGGTAGCTTTGTGATGAAACATGACAATATTTGATATGGAATATTTGAATTCAGTAGTAGGAGCACAGATAGTTTGCATATTATTCCCCAAGGTACAAAAACTGGGCTTGGCTAGACAGAAATTATATTTCACAAGAACATTTGCATTTAACTGAAATGTTTGACACACATCCATTAATTATTTCAGATCATTTGCCAACAATAACTAAAGTAAAAATGCAGGGTAATGAAATAAAAATGAGACACTGGTACGTCCCCACCTATCTGTTAAAATCAGAAGAATTTAAGGAATGAGTAATGAAAATTATTTGTGAGTTATTAGGGAAGATAGAAATTTCTTCAGAAAATATAGCTAGGGAGTGGGATAAAATGAAAGAGGGGTTTAAAAATAAGGTAGACTTAAAACAAAAAGTGTTATGTTTATAAAGTTGCAAGAATTATTTACAGGGACTGACAAAGGTTAAAGTATTGCAAAATAAGAGGAATCTCACTGAATAAGAAGAGGCGCAACCATAGACTGCTAAAGAAGAAAATAAGGGATTACTTCAACAATTTGCATGAGGTTAGAAAGATTGCTGTTAAACAACATTTTTTGATAATAACTCAGGAGCTCAAAAGTTTTTATCAAAATGGTTCAGGCAACAAAAAGTATAAGGTGTTGTTACCAAGCTTAGGGAGCCTATAGCAAGGAAAATAACCAGAGATCCTGTAGAGGCATTAGAAATATTTTGGAAATTTTATTAAAATCTGTATAAATCAGAGAAATATGGAAATCAAGAAAAAGTAGAAATTGAAATGTTTATGGAAGAGTTAAAGAATTAAATATGCCAGTGTTAGAGGTAGATGAGCCTCAGTTACTAACAGTTAGGATAGAGGAGATGAGATAAAATGGTGATGTATAACCAATCTACCGAAAGTCTCCAGGAATAGATGGTATTCCTGTGGAAGTTTGCAAGCTAGGAGAGAAGAAAGTGATAAAGATCTGGAAGGTTTTGTTAGTATTTTAAAAATAGGAGAAGCACCAAACATCCTGGGAGAAGGCAGTGGTGGCTCTCGTACCCAAAGATGGTGAAGACCCATCAGATCCAGCTCCATGTAGGCCTATTTCAATTCAAAACCACGACTATACAGTGTTTATGTCTATAATGGCTGAAAGAATAGCAAAGGTGATGACAAAATTAATAGATATGGATCAGTGTGGTTTTGTGGTAGAAAGGCAAATGTGACAATATGAATAGAACGATGATCCAAATGGAAGAGGAATATAAGAAAATGCAACTGTTGTTGGTGGGCCTTGATGCAGAGAAAGCATTTGACAGAGTAAACTGGGATTTTATGAGTAGGGCAATGGAAGCATTTGCATTCCCTGACTAACTAATAAGGTTAATTATGAGGGATCTGAGATGAAAATTAAAGTGTGTGTGTGTGTGTGTGTGTGGGGGGGGTTCCTCTTTGGTAAGTTTTGTTTGAACAGAGGAACCAGGCAGGGGTGTTGTCTTTCCCCTTTGTTATTTGTTTTATGTTTAGAACCATTGGCAAAGAAAATAAGGGACTCAGAAATTCAAGGATATACTTGATATGGTAATCAAGAAAAGTTGGCTTTATTTGCAGATGATATTATATTGTACCTGATAAAACCAGGAAAAAAGACATTTCAGTGTTGAGGAACATTCTGAGAGTTTCAAGCCTTTTCAGGATACAAAAGTAATGAAGATAAAGCAAAGGGTTGGGAGGGTGGCCTAATGGTTAAGGTGTTTGCCTTACATACACAAAGTGCAGGGTTTGAGTCACCCAAGGGATAATTGGCTAGGCTTACAATGGCTCGCAAGAGCAGTTAGCTTAGTACTAACCTATGAACCAAAGGCAATAGCTATGAACTGTGTAGCCACACATGAATTAGTTCAGCAATATCCATATTTATTGGAACATGATAAAATGAAGTACTTATGAGTGTGGGTTAAAAATGGCAGCTAAGGATATGTGGGAAGAAACTAAACAAAAGGTAATACAAAATGTGAGAAACTGGAAGCTTTGTTTTATAAATATGGATAGCAAGATACAATCAGTAAAAATGTTTTTAGTTCCTGTAGTTTTGTACACCAGTCAGGCATATTTTTGTCAACCATAGGAGAAGTTGTGGGAAGCAGTTTATAAAGTGTTGAAAGATTTTATCTGGGAGAGGAAGAGTGCAAGAGTCAAGTGAGATAAGTTGATCCTTCCAATAGAGCAATATGGTTTGAAGTTGATTTTAGAGCTGCACAGTTTAGGCTCCTGTACATAGCACAAGCAGAAAGCTATAATTCAAAATGGAAAGGGGTATTGATGAAATACTACGGAAGCTTAAGAAATAAGGAGAGAATGAGATTCTGGATGCAGATACTTAAGGAGAATAACAGTAACCATACAGAATAGTATATTCATAAAAGAGCAGAAAGTATTCTAAGAAATAAGCCAACACAGGAATGGAGAAAATAGATTCTGCCAATAGTAACGACTGCAATTAGGGTAGAGAGAAAAGGAAGATGGTGCTGGAAATTACTGGAGAAAACTGGCAAAGGAATCAATGACTTGGGAGCAAATAACTAGAGATGGATAGGTAATAGAATGGGAAGAGGACAAGAATTGATCTGGGCTACATGCTAGAGATTTACAACCAAAAAAAAAAAGATAAAATAGATGTAGTAAAACCACAAACAGGCTGAAGATCCAACTATAAAATCCAAATGGTTTAATGTGTAATTTCAGAAGTAGCATAAACAGCAGCAAAAACATATAGGAAAGCAGCAAATATAAAACTCTAGCGCCTCGGCTATGCAGCCTTCAAGGAGTGTAAAGCACTGAAAAACTACACAGCTATATATTAGAGCAATCAAGAAATTAACAATTACTAAATCACCTTAATTAAATATTTAAATCAAATATTTTCAGTTACATTACCATTAAGACTTAGGGAGTTATAGCTCCATACTTTAAAATATAGATATACTCTTTATATAATAATTTATATTTAAGAGTAACTGAATCACAGTATTTCATAGAGATGTGTTCAAGAATAGCCCTTGTAAGCCAGAGGGATCTCCATTATGGCATAAATAAACATGTGAAGCAATAGGATTCTCAAATTTAAACTTTTTAATATCCCTCACATGTTCTTGTAACCTAAGTTTAAATGCCCTCTTGCTTTCACTTACATAAAACAGGCTACAAGGGCATTTAAGGCCATATATAATACATTATGAAGTGTATTTTCCATCGGGTCAAAAATCACCCCATTAATTTTAGAGAATAAATTTTTAACACACGGTCAACTAGAACATCCACCACAGAGGAATATCTCAAAATCTAAAGCTCTTCCTACAAATAGTACTACTACTAGGTATTTGAAATTTACTATAAATTTGTTAACTTAGGTTGAAACGTTGGAAAAGGCTTCACTGGCGCAATCTCTCTGTGTGGTTTTTATTACCAGAAGAACAAGAAGCAGAATCTCCTGTTTCAAAGCTAACTTTTCGTTGGACAGAATTGTGTATTCCCTCCTTAGCATGTACATTATCAAAAATGATTTTGTCCCGCCAGGTAAGAATATTTTGGAGATAGCTGGGTACAGCAGTTTTAATCACACGCCTGCTTCTTGACATTCCCTGAATAGTGGAATAAATTTACTCATCTGCCTGGTGTGCAATGAATAATCATTCTCCACAAATACTTTATTGTCTCATACTTTTAGTACTTTATCTTTCTGCCACAGTTTTGTCAGAATCAACTCCTTCTGCTGGTAGGAATGCATCTTTACTATTAAAATTCTAGGTTGCTTTCTCATAGCTAGGTTTGGAGCATATTCAATAAACACCTCCTGCTGTGGAATACCAAACATGTTGCTTAGTTTTGCTTTCATAAAGTTAATACAGTCTGTTCCTTCTAGCTTCTCTGGTACAGGAGAAAATCTCAGGTTTTCCCTATGTGCTCTGTCCTCTAATTCTTTTAGTTTTTGAAACATCTCTTCTTGAGCAGTCTCATTTTCAGCCAGCCTGTTCTTCATTTCGACCTGTGATTTTTGTGGTTTTATCACCTCATCTAAATATGTGTTTAAAGCTTCTTTCATTTTTTCCCAGCCATTTGTTGTTTGAGTTGATATAGTTCATCAGAGTTTCATTTATTTTAACAAAGTCTGTGTGCAGTTGTGTTATACTTTCCTCTAGGTTAATGGGTGTCCTCTCTGGAGTTTGCACTGTTTTTTGCTTAACAGTTGCAGTGCTTTTCCCAGTCAGTATGTTTTCCTCACCTTCTGTAGCTGATTTTCATTCAGGTCCTCTATATTTCTTTCTTCCTGGCATTCAGGCAGTGCACTTACTAGTCAGTTACTGAAATTTACTTAGAAATATAAATCCACTGGCTTTCTCTGGTAAGTTTCTGTTTTCACACAGGGAGAGCTAGAATTAAGCAGTTACTGAATATGCAGCCATCTTGGAAGTCCAGCACATCCTTCTTCTTGGTGGTTCCTCGAACTCCCCAAAGTGCTGCCAGACACAGGTTGTGTCCCTCTGCACTCTGAATCCCCAGGCTTTTTGTGCTCATCATGGCAGCACATGATGTCAGGTACATGCTCCAGTATAATACAAAGGGCTCCTACTAGTTATTATTTAAGGGGTGAGCTAGAGCTGCCTCCCACCTCACCTCACTTCAGGATGTGTGAGCCAGTAGCAACCTCTCTCTCACATCATCCTTGTTTGCTTCATCAGCCATCTCAGCTGCTACTTGAACTTGGATTGCTTAGACCATAGTTGCAGTTTTATCCCTCTGCATCACTGAAGCTAGCTGTCCAGAACAACATATATAATCTTAAGTTACATCTTCATGTTTTATGTATCGGGGTAGTGTACTGATTACTGTGGACTAATTTCTGGCACAGTTTTGGTGAATACTCACAAAATGATATAGCAATAACAAAGGAAGAGCTACACTTTGTACACTGTGCATGTGGAATGAAAGAAAGTAAATCAAGCATTCACTTCAGATGAGAGGGAGAAGAGTTGTTGTATAGTAAGTATAGGTAAGACTCTTGACAGTGTATAAAATCTTAAGGTGGTGAGGAGGAGGTAAGCAGTAGTTAGAAGAGGAGTAGAGTAACGGAGATAAGAGTGGTTATGTTATGTGGCCTATCTGAAATTGCTTGTATTGAGCTTGTGGCTGGAGATGTATTCTAAATTAATCCAGTAAGAAGCATCTTGATTTTGTCATGTCTCAATATTGAAACTGCTGCCTTTTCCTGAATCTGTGCCATCTGCTACTTTACTGGCTCTATTGCTACCTGTTTGTCATGCAGGTTTACAGCGTCCTCAGTTTTTGCACCTTTCAATCCATTTCATGAACACATCAGACATCCATGTTAAGTTCCATAGCTTGATTTGATTGCCTCCAGGCTGCTGGTCAACTCATTCACATTCAGTCTTAACACCTATTTGGGTTCTTCTTGGTGACAAACACTGAATACTATGGTGACTCATTCTGACTCCTGCCCTCCTGAAAAAAATATTCTACTTCCACAGTATAGTTTGTATGTTCCACAGCTAATCATTTAATGATTCCTTTATCCTCCACTTCACTTGAAACTGAATCAAATTAACTATTTTTAATATCTTTATGGGATTTACACTCATTATCAAATGGAATATCCCATCCCAGGGAGGCTTCTTCAACTTCAAGCAGCACCCCAGCCTTTTTCATTTTTGTTATAGGTTGTGTTTTTTGTTTGTTTGTTTGTTTGTTTGTTTGTTTGTTTGTTTGTTTTGTAGGTGATCATCACCTTTGGGGTTTCAGATATTTCAAATAACATCACTATCCATTATTAACTTCTTGGCTGAACTTTTAACTATTGTGTGGTGTTAGCTGTGGTCCTATATTTTGTTTTGAGAGGACATATTTACTCAAAAGGTGTGGTACTTGAGTTGAAAAGGACAAGTTCATCAGCTTGCTGTTTTGTGTGAAGACTATTCGTGGTGGACCTTTAAGCTCACGCCCAGTGGTTTTACTGGGAGATTTCTGAGTATTCTTTGCATTTTTTAATAACTGGGATAGCAGGTATTGAGCACATGCCTTCAGGTGTTAATGAGCAAGAGGTCACTGAGGATGTTTAGAAGGGTATCAGAATCTGAAAAGTGATTTCACATTTTAGTAAAAATTCTATCCAGTATGGTAGCTGTGTTACTTAACTCTTATAATCTCCAGTGCATGATTATAAGCTGATCGTTAAGTGCCTTGAAGTCCCTGAATCAGTCATCACTTATTGGCTAGGATATGTTAAAATGGCAACAACACGGAATAAAAAAGTAACTGTGGCAGAGGCAATAATAAGTTATTAAGAAGAATAAAATATAATGCTTGTAGAAATACCACTTCACAAAATCACCACAGCACCCGGCAAATGAAGTAAAAAAACACTTTGTTTTAATAGTTGAGCATTTTCGTTCAAACCAGAACTTCTTCAGAACTAGTTTAAATTGGTTTTCCACATGGTTTGTATACTGTGCCATCCCATAACAAACTAAAAGAAACAACCAATGACAAATAAGAAACAATTAAAAGATTAAGTACATTAAGTACATAAAGTGTGTGGAAAACCAATTTAAACTAGTTCTAAAGAAGTTCTGGTTTGAACGAAAGTGCTCAACTATTAAAACAAAGGGATGTTCTTCATCTCACATTGCTGCAGTCCTAACACTTGGGGTAGTCCGCTGTCCCAGTCGGCCCGACATCATATCCTCAGTCTTTTTGCGCGATGGTCTGATGCAGAAGCAGTATTGCGCGTGCAGGTTGGCGTGTTCTTTTTTTTCTGCGGGGTTTCAGACCGAATCAAAGTTGGCTAAGTACCCCATTGGGGAATATTTTGGTTTTTCTTGCCTCAGTATTTAACCGATGTCAGAAAAAGTGAATAACTGTATTTCTTGTGGGAAACAGATACCTCATAGGGATTACCATACCTTGTGTATACCTTGCTTAGGGCCTGAGCACGACGTTGTTGGATGTCGCCTGTGCTAGATTTAACAAACGCACTATAAAGAGAAGATTAGACTGTGCCAGGTTAGTTTTGGGAAGCGTTGTAATTATAAAATGCCGTCGGATGCTCGGCCTTGCTCGCTTAAAAAAAAAGCACAAAGCAGCAAAAGTTTAGGTTGGAAAGTTGAAGAACCGTCTGTCGTTCTTTCTTTTTCTTTAGTATGGAGCCGGAGGTTCTGCCAGAAGTTTCTTTGGAGTCTCAGGGAGAGACTTTACTGTTACAAGATGTGTCCTCTCAGGAGGTAGGCCAGGCTGAAGGGGCTTCTCAGGTAGCTGTTCTCCCCTCCCTTCCTAAGGTGGTTAGGCCCTCCCCTTCTGTTTCCAAGGCTTCTTCGAGCTCCAGATTGGCCTCGGCAACACTGGTACCCATTACTGAGGAGTCTGGTAAGGAAGCCTCCATGGCCTGATTCCACACCTATTGTCTCAGAGGGACGGTCATCTACTCAATGTCAAGCTTCACTCTCTTCATCTAACAGCCTGGCATATTCTGTTTTGAACCACAGCAGGTCTCAACTTCCTCAACAAGTTTTGAATGTGATTATGGAAGCCAGAAGACCTAGTACAAGGAAAGTGTAAAATGGAAGAGATTTTTATTTTGGAGTGCAGCAAAGGATTTGGAGGTTTCTGAGCCTAATTTGAGTGTGGCTCTTCAATATCTTACTGAGTTATTGGACAAAGGTTTGTCTTTTTCTTCCATTAAGATTCATGCTGCAGCAATTTCAGCTCACTATGATTGTGACCCACCATTGTTTTCTCATCCTTTGTTCAAGCAATTTCTTAGAGGGCAAAGAATATAAGACCCCCAATGAGCTCCTACTCCTGCTTGGGACCTCAATTTTGTGTTGGAGAAACTTACTCTACAACCTTTTGAGCCTACTGCTGAATTGAAATACTTGTCATGGAAGACTGCTTTTTGTTGGCCATTACTTCTGCAAGAAGGGTTTCTGAATTGCAGGCCCTTATGGCGTTGAGCCTTTTGATTTTCCATAAGGATAGGGTATCATTACGTACTAATCCTTCCTTTATGCCTAAGGTGGTCTCTAGTGTGGCTTTAAACCAAACTATTCATTTGCCTACTTTTTATGCATATCCCCAAAATAAGGGGGAAAAGATTTTCCACACTTTAGATGTACACAGGCAGTTTATTATTTAAGCAGGACTAAGGATTTTAGGCAGTCTCAGCAGTTGTTTGTTTCTTTTGCTTTGAGTTCTCAGGGCAAGCCTGTGTCAAAACAAACTATTTCTAAGTGGATTGGGTTTTGCATTGCATTTTGTTATTCCCATCATGGCAAGGAGATTCCAGCTGGGATTAGGCCTCATTCCACTAGGGCTACTGCCACTTCAACAGCATTTCTAAGGGGTGGCAACTAAGGATATTTTGGAGGCAGCTACTTGGAGTTCAGTGCATACTTTCTCTAAGCATTATCACCTTCCTCTCTACTCTAAGTCTAGGGCTGGTTTGCTATTTTGCAGGGCATGTTGACAGCTCCTGCTTCTTTATGATTTGCCAGCCTCTCTGCTTTGGGATTCTACCCAAGTGTTAGACTGCAGCAATGTGAGATGAAGAACATAGTACAGTTTTGTACCTACCATAAATGTAGATGTTCGAAGATCCACATTGCTGCAGTCCAATTTACCTTCCCTCTGTGTTTAGGGGTGGTTGTGTGGGTGGGGTTGTACTTTGTAAATTTGTATATATTGTACATATATTTGGTACAGGAGTGTTTGGTGTTTTTGGTTTTGGCCTTATCTTTTAGGGTCTTCTGACATCTGGGGCAAGAAAAGACTGAGGATATGACGCCGGGTCATGCGATTTGTACCTGACGCCCCTGACGCCAGACCAATCCGCTTTGACCGACGTCAGCCTTATACTTTGGTATTCGGGCCGACTGGGACAGCGCACTACCCCAAGTGTTAGGACTGCAGCAATGTGGATCTTCGAACATCTACATTTATGGTAGGTACAAAACTGTACTTTTTTTACTTCATTTGCTGGGTGTTGTGGTGATTTTGTGAAGCGGTATTCCTAGAGGCATTATATTTTATTCTTCTTAGTAAAATAGCAAGAACTGTAGTAGTATTTCTGTCATACCAGGAATAGGTATTTTTAGTAGTTTTTTTTTTTTAATCTAGATTTAAACAGATGCAGGCTAATGTGACATGCTTCTCTTGTTATATGAAGTTATATAAAAATTAACTGTTTTGAGTTTGATTACAGGAGGCTGTTTATAAGTCACTTTTGAAGAAAGAACCTTTGAACCTAAAATTGCAATACCACCTTCTCTTTTTCTATGACATTCCTTTCTGTATCTGGTGTACCCCAGTAAAAACAGGTTCTTAGCAAGTATGTAGGGCACAGGCCAAGTTTCTCCTACAGCTAGCATGCTTGCTTTTAAGTCCAATGAAGCCTAGAATTCAACAGTTTTAGTCAAGAGATTGTATCTGTTAATGTGAAATAGACTGAGTTTTATTCATCAGTTTTAGTGTTTTGCAGATAGATGTTTATTGTGCAAGTTCTTGGGGTTTGTTTATTGTGGAAGTTATCTGGGATTTGTCTTCAGTATTGTTGCTTTTGACCAGATTATGCTGATTATCACTCAATCCTCAGTTAGTTTCCACATTCACCAGCAATGGACATCTTATTGTCTAAGGGTAGAAAATTTAAAATGCTTGTCGGGATATGTATTAATAATATGCATTTTCTAAATGAAGAGTTGCATTTATAGCTTGATGGTAAAAAGGGGCTAATAGATTTATTCAACTCAATGTCCACTTTAATTGCAAATAGGTTTCATCAATTAGAAACTTTGTTGGAGGTATGCCAGCATTTATCCTGCTGGGCTACTCTGTGCCACATGGTAAGTCATGTTAAAAACATTGCACTAAAAGTAGTGTTTGTAAAGCTTCACGGTCCATTCAGAATCTCAGTATGGTGGGTCAGATTAGTGAAAAGTGAGGGGTTTCAGAGGGTAGTAATGAATATTCAGAGTTCACTGTAAACATGGAAGACCTCTAGTGACAGTTGATAATGTCAGCTTAGTCCTCAACCAGGTTTACTGTGGGAATGCTATAAGTACTATATATGTAGTGCACTCATATATTGGCATCCTCATACTATAACCACACCAGAATAATTAAACGGGAACACAATGCAATATATATTTACAAAGGTTACTAGCATGCAGCAATAAATTAAAATCTACCTCAGTCCATTTCGGCTCAGATATAATGCAGGTTAAAGATGAAGTGATTCAGTACACTACTGGGTTCAGAAGTATTAAAGATAAATCATATTGTGTAGCCATAAAATGGGCATTTTACAAGCAACAGGCAAACATCAGCATTGATTACAAGATAGAGTGATGCAGCTCTCTGACTGAGTGATTTTTTTTTAATTTACTTTTGTGTATTAAATCAAAATACATTTTTAAAATAGTCCCACTAATAACAAGTCAAAACATAATTACTCTGAGATACAAAGTAATAATTATAAGCGGAGATGTGCAGTCTTACATTAAATTTATTAATTATACAGCATTCAAAGTGTTAAGCAGGTGATATTACATGCATTTTGACTGACCAACTTTTCTTGGCTTCTCTTAACTGCAAACACTCTGTGCTCACATATATTATGTGTCCCTTGCACAGAATGTACTTTAGATAAGTAATAAATCCTATAAGATAAATACATATTTATATAGTTGTTCTGCAGTAGTTGTTTTACAATTCACCAAAGATTGGCAAACACAGTGGCAGGTCTGGTGAAAGGACTTTTTTCCTATGAATTTGTTATTCTTGTCTTCCCAGCCAGAGCTCATCCATGGTTACCCACTCCACATTGATTAATTTATCATCCTAAAATTGTTCTTATTCATAGGGCAGGATTCACGATGGCTTGCACGGAGTCTAAGAGCCGTGTAAGACTCCATGCAGCCATCACGATCCAGGAACAGCCTGAAATCCCGTGTAAGAGAAAGCTAAAACGACTCTTACATGGGCAGGGCGTGGATATGCTAATCACCCCACTTGCAGCCGAAAGGCATGCAAATGAGGTAGATTAAGCGATCCACAAAGCTGAAACCAGCCCGTGTAAGAGTCGTGTTAGTTGCAGAAATGTACTCAGTTGACAACTGAGTACGTTACTGCAAATAACACAACGGAGCCATGACAGCTCCAAATAAACTGTGCAAATGTTACAGACAGCATGCCAATGGCCAAATATGTGGCCATTGGCATGGTAAACAGATGCAAGTATGAAAAAAATGAGTTAATTTTTTTGGAGATCGGCGATGTTTAAATGCAGCGCAGCCCCGCGCAAACGGGCTGCGCTATATAAAACTGAAAATGAAGGTTTGAAACCCAAAAATGCGGGTTTTATGTAATGCATGGATTTGCAGTGCAGGGACTAGCAGACCAAAAACAACATGGCCACTGTCTAGTGGGTGCTAAGGGGGGAAGCTGAGTGTAAGACATGTAACTAAGCATTAGTAGGCAGTCCTATGTAAATGAATGGTAGGATAGTGAATCACATTGTCACATAGCAAATGAGCACAGTCCGTGTAGTGTAAGAGTTAGATAAGGGGGAGTAACAGAGTAGGAGATAGGTGACATCACAGGGGGGAATGTCAGAAAGAAATCAAGCTCATTGGAGCAAAGTGGTATGTGAAACATATCAATCACACAGCAGAAAAAGAGGAGTGTCAACAGATAAGCATGGGAAAGTCAAGAAATGGAAGGTGTACACTGTGGCCAACACCAAAGTGTCTTGCTGTACGTGCTTGCGCGTGTGTGTGCGCTGGGAGCCGCTAGTAAGACAGAGTGCGCGCGTGTAAGACAGAGTAAGCATGTAGGAGCCTGTTTAAAGATCTATAAACCTGTTTGCGCTGGTGTGTGTGCGTTTTAACCCGAATAAGCAGATTCTAGTCCATGTAAGCATGTGTGCGCACGTGGTAGCCACTGTGAGTGTGTTTTCGCTGGTATGCACACTGCTCCCCCTGAGGAAACAGAGTGGAAAAGGAGGCAGAAGAAATAGTAGGAAACTAGCAGGGAATACCTGTAGAGGTAGCAGGTGAAAACAATTAGAAGCAGGCAATTACACAGGCAGAATACAAGCCCAGCCCAGCACTTAAAACACTGCAAACAGCATTGCAGTATGTTTCTCTCAAGAGACACTGCAAGACAGGAGTAAGCTAGTAGAAGTGAAAACTGAAAAAGCTGCACTCAGACCAAACATGCTAGGGGATGCCATAGCTGTCATAAGGAGACATAGGAGACTTGCTGTGGGTAGTGACAATGGAAATGCTGCCAGACAACCCACAGTGAGGAGACGGAGAAGAGTGTACAGGCCTAGGGTCACCTACCAGGGGTTACATGAGCTGGAGATAGTGGAGTGCTATAGAGTGGACAGAGACCTCCTGCAGCAAATTGTTGAGCTGTGCAGGCCACGCCTCACACACAGAACCAACAGAGGGGAACCCATCCCAGTGGAAACCAAGGTATGTGTTGGCCTAAGAATACTAACAACAGGTACCTTCCAGAGACCAACTGGTGATATGATGAGGATATCACAGGCATCAGCCTCCAGGGAACTGCACCAGTTCCTGGATGCCATGTCAGCACATGTCGGTGATCATGTATATTTCCCCAATGCCCGTGAGGTATTGGCCAGCAATATGCATCTCTTCCAGCAAATAGCGGAATACCCTGAGGTAGTGGGTGCAATAGACTGCACACACACATCAAAGCACCAGCCGGTGAGCGGGGTAGGGCCTACATTAACTGCAAGGGCTTCCCCTCCATCAACTGCCAGGTTGTGTGTGATGCCCAGGGCATAATAATGAATGTGTGTGCTGGCTGCCCTGGGAGCTACCATGATTCCCATATCTGGCATTTGACGCAGCTGTACCAGACATTTGCCAATGGGGACATCCCACATGGACACCTAGTGGGGGATTCAGGTTATGCACTGGGGCCGTGGCTGATGACACCCATCAGAAACGCACACACACCTGAACAGGAATGCCATAATGAGGCACACGTACAAACACGTAATGTAATAGAGCGTGTGTTTGGGCTGCTCAAGTCACGGTTCCGGTGTCTGGACACATCTGGTGGAGCCTTGCAGTACTCACCAACTACATGTACCCAAATTGTCATGGTATGTGCTATGCTACATAATATGATCCTGCGAAAACAGCTGCAGCAGGACCAGCATAGGGGCGGGACAAACAGCCCCCCACCATTGCCAAGGCCATCACAGGCAGAGCGTGACTCGGAGGAGGAACAACCTGAGCCTGCCCCAGTAGGCAGAAGGAGGCGTGCCCAGTATGCCCTGGCCTTGGCAAAGAGGCAACGTATAGCACATACACTGGCTCAGTAGTAACCCTGGGAATGATACCCCTCTCTGACTCACTCATATAGTAACAGGGATGCCTAACATGACATAACCTGCTCTCAAAAATGTACAGGGAGTGTAGTATGTCATTCCAGCAGAAGCAGCCCTGCAGCACCACCTGAGGCATGATCGCCATGTGTTAAGCAATGTAACACCATCTAGTATAAACATGAAGACCCAACCTAACATCTCACCCTCACCAAGCATGATGCCACACTATGAAGACAACAAGATCAAGTACAATAATTGGCTGAGGTATTGCTGTTAGCAAGGGGGAACACATGGCTGACAGCCTGGGCTGACATGCCGAGCAAGACATGATGCCCCACCTGCTAGGGATGGCACGCACCCAGCACACCTGGCTGGGTAGATACTGGCAGAGGCTGCTGTTACCCCCACTGTGCCTGGAATAGGTAAGTCTGGAAACACAAACCCACCAACATAGGTAGCACAAGGGATAATAACCTGGATGTAATGCTACCCAATGCCAGAAGTCTAACCTGCAAGGTGCATGCAGACCAAACCCACCACAGCATGGAGAATGGTAATATGTGTTCTGTAACAGAAACCTGGGCAAGGCCCAGAAGAGCACCCTAATACTACAAGGTTATGCCTCATACCATGCTCTACAGCTCCAAAACATGGAACACACGACAATAGGAGTGTGGCTACCAGTAATTATCAAGAATAACCACACCCCCAGGTTGGTACCACAGCAAGAAGCAGCATGGACTATCCACGGGCAAGTAACACTGTCTCAAACTGTGTACCTGTTTGAAGCCTGCTACAGACCCCACACACAAACCCAGGCACCCCAGCCAGCCTTCCTGAAGACACTTCAGAGTATGAATGTCCCAACAAATGCCAAACAAGGCACACACAAAGTATGACATAGGTGGCAATCCATTATGTATGGAATAAGTAATCATGGACCTAGGGACACATGTGGACGGTAACCTGTCATGTGACACACACATTGCCAAGGTGGCCAGGAAGACCTGCTATATTGCCAACGTTAATATGAAAGGATGCACATGTAGAGCTACAGAGGTCACTGTGCCCCCATACCCTTCCCTTATCAGGCCCATACGTGACAACTATGCCCCAGTTCGCATGTACCTTACCTTACACATGCAGCAGTCAGAAAGACCCCAAATGTACCCCACCAAAAGGATAAAGGGTCCAAACATTGGACATCTGCAGCTTGGCTGAAGAAACGACAGCCCAATTCAGAAGCATACTGCACAGTCAGAGGTGATGTATGCCTGATGTACAAGGCCATGTCCAATCCAGAATGAATGGACATGCTCCACTGCAGAAACCCCAAATCCAGCAGACACACCACAGTGAGATATCTGAACCTCTACACATAGATTAATAAGATGTGCTGGAGGGACAGATCCATAACCCAGAGGCTCAGGACACTCTGGAACAGAATCCCAGTCCATGATAGGCTGAGCTCCACACACAAACTCAACAAGAGAAATCCATTGAAGTGCATGGGAGATAGTAGGTGTACACTGGGGGCCATCCCTGTGTCACATCTAGGAAAGTAAACCCTACGTGGGCATAATATGCACATTGCAAGGGGTGTTGAGACCCACACACAGTCTGTCCATGCACAAACAAGGCCAGGGCAGATAGCCTAGCATGAACCTATGAACCTATGATGATACAAATTGTGCAGGACACAAAGGATTATTACACAGCTGTCCTACCTGATGGTAGGAACCATGGTGATAATCCACAGATATGCTCTGCAGCACTGTAATATCACAAACAATACACCAAACCCACACACATTGCCAACATCCTACCTAACAGATTCTTTGCAAACTCCCCACCAGCACCTAACTGCCAAATATCTATCCCAGGAGAGTGCTGGCCCCCTGACATTGCAGATGCTGAGGTAACAGCCAGCATCCACAAAGCACAGCACACAGCATCAATGGTACCAGATGGTGTCCTGGGTTGTGTCCAACAAGTACTGTAAGAAGAATGGAACAGCAAATAGCGTTACTGTGCACTATTAGTCCTACCACAGGATATGTACCCAAAGAGCGGTGTACAGCAACAGTGGTCCCACACCACAAAGGGGGTGCCTGAATGGATACTGCAAACTATCACCCCTCAACCCCAAATATCTAGGTTGGCAAAGTAATGGAGGGGATGATCATGGATCCCATGAATAACGAGATTGGGTACCTACAGACATTGGACCCTACCCAGTGTGGCTGTCATAGGGCAGATCCTGCCCCGTACACATGTCTGACTCATGTGAAACATGCACCAAGCCCAGTGATGTGGGGAATGTTGATCACACAGCTTATCTGGACCTTGCTACACCCTTCCATACAATACCCTAGTTGGCGGTACAGATAAGCTCACCAGCCTAACTATAAACCCCTATGCAAGTAGATGGGTTGCAAACCAGCTCAAGGACAGAACTGACCTGGCAGACATGCTGTAGCCATGGCAGACTGCAAACCAGGTACAACTGGCATCCCACAAGGCATGGTCCTGGGACCCCTCTTGTATGCTATATATGTCACATAGGTACAGGCCAACATGGAAGGACTCTGCCTGAACAGGTTTGCAGAGGACTACAAACTGGGCACCATATCGGACCCTCCAGCTGACACAAGCAACCTACAAAAGGCACACATAGAAACACACAAGTGGTGCCACAGCCATGTCAACAAGCTAAATGCAGAATAGGGTATAGTCAACCCCTGTGGAAACACAGTACATGGCCAGAAATTACCACATAGGTGTTAACCCAGTAAGTACATCAGGAGCAATAAGAGACCTGGGGACACAAGGTGATAGATATCCTGCATGTGACAACCATGTGTCTGTAGTGGTTACAGAAACATACCATATACCCACCTAATCATGAAGGTAAGCACAGCTTGGTTAGGGTAGGTCAATGTGCCTCTCCAGTCATCCATCAGCAGCCTCACAATTGTGTACAATGGCCCTTCAGGGATGTACCGTAGCAGACACCTGCAGCAACTGGAATGACCACACAAATACCCCACCAGGAGGATCACAGAGCTCTAACAGATGCTATGTGTCGCCTGAGTAAAGAAATTGCAGCTCCACACAGTGTCATACTGCCTGGCTGGAGGTGATCTGTGCCTGATGTATAGAGCCATGACCAACCTGGTATCAATGGACATTTGGCACCATGTAAACACTGAATGCTGGTGACCTATGCAGCTGACAGGCGTGAACCCCAGCACAGACATAAACAGGACATGCTGTACTGATTGGTCCATAACCCAGAAGCTCAATCCACTCACGACTAAACTCCCACTACAGGATATCCAGGGAGTCCCTCAGTGACTGTCATCCAGAGGAATCATGATGACTGGATGGAAGATGGTAGGTGTACCCTGGATATCACCTGTATGTCATGGGTAGACAGAGGCACAGCACACTAACCGTGACATATGTCATGGCAAACACCAGTAAATGTGTGTTGAAGGACAAACACTCTCTGACTAGCATTACAAATGGACTAGGGCACATGGCCATTGTTTGTCACTGTCCACACAAGTTGTGGAATACATTAACAATGTCGGACAATCATGTACTAAGCTGTCCATATCTGAACAAAATGCAACATGGTCATATCTGCACAACTGGCCCTCAACCAGTCTGGTGTGCTCACTATAAACATTACAAGCAGTGATAGAACTGAAACCGATTACACTGTCCACCACAGTGAAAGTTTTGCACCAGTACACTATACAACAATACAGCTGTTTGGTCAGCAGGAAAGGATGATGACAACTGTATGCAAACTATCCCATGGTGACCCTGCAGGCACAGCATAATGCCTGTTAGGTTCAGACACACAGCAGTTGGGCAGTAAGAACACAACCTGATGTCCAACACTCAACTGTACATGTGATATATAGATGGCGTCCACACACAAACAGAAATGTGGTGGTCCACAGATCTAAACATAAGGAAAGGTCACACTGGGCATGCTCGCACACTTAGATAAATGAGATGTGGCAGTCAAGAAGCCATACAAACTGTGAACTGGGCATGCTCACACACTTAGGCCATGTCACAGTTCAGCAGTTGCACACACATATCTGGCATTTCAATGTGTTAACACAGGAACCTCCCACAATACAGACATCTGCCCAGTGCACACAGTGAAGTTACAACAGAGACATAAGTAAAGTACTGGATCCCACTCATATGCAAACATCTCCCACAGTACACACGTTGTTTATAGAGATAGGGAAGGCTATGGCAATAAAGACCCACAAACAGTATATGAGCAACAGATACTTGCATCTGACAGGTAAACATATAGCCATAGAGTGCAATACCTGACTGTTGTCCCTAGGGAATACAGAAGGCTATCCACAGTGTATTTGGCATCTGCCTCCACAGTACAGTAGGCCACTGTGCCTGTGCAAAGTTAATGTATAGATATGCTCTCCCCCTTACTGATGGATAGTAACAGATGTACATACCTCTTCATCCGTAATGATGTCAGCACACTATACATATGTCAGGAGCAGAAATTATACCCAGTAATGTGAATAGCACGCTCTGCTACTGCATCTCTTAACAAGTGTCATAACATAGTTAGGTAGGGGTTTGAATCCTGCAAGTGCTCAGTGTGTGTGGGGGAGTAGTGTGTACAATTCCATGTGTATGAGAAATGACCCTTTTGGCAACTATTACTACACAAAACATGCTGCATATTCCACTGTCTAAACACTGATGATGTCAGCACCCTATAAGTACAGCAGGAGAAAGCAATCCCCCCAGTAATGCAAATAGCGTGCTCTGCTAATGCGTCTCTCACTAGTGTCATAACATAGTTAGGTAGGGGTTTGAATCCTGCAAGTGCCCAGTGTGTGTGTGCGTGGGGGAGTAGTGTGTGCAATTCCATGTGTATGAGAAATATCCCTTTTGGCAACTATTACTACACAAAACATGCTGCATATCCCACTGTCTAAACACTGATGATGTCAGCACCCTATAAGTACAGCAGGAGAAAGCAATCCTCCCAGTAATGCAAATAGTACACTCTGCTACTGCGACTCTCACAAGTGATCTAACATAGTTAGGTAGGGGTTTGTATCCTACAAATGCCATGTGTATTTTTGTCACACAGTTTGTCCATGTGTGTGGGGTGTTGTTCCCAATATTGCATGACATACATTATATCAGTAATGTCAATGCACACATGATGTATGTGTGTGCCACCTACACATATGTACCTGTGAACTGCAAGAGTTCCCATGTCCGAAGCCTGTCTCATGTGAATACATGGAATATGCATCAGACAACTGTATGACTGGGGTGTTCTGTGCAGGGGCTGCATGTGGTATGTGACTATACAGTGTGGGTTGTAGATGGTGTCATCCCACCAGCGAGGGATACATGATTGGTCTGGAGCATATAGTCCACATGTTGGTGATGAACAGGTGCAGCATGTTGTCACCACTTGTGGGAGTGGTAACAAGTTGTACCATAGCAATGCAGGGAATGAATGATAAGAAACCTTCAGATAGGGTCTTGCAGCTAGAATAATGCTCACACTGTATGTTTTGTTTAGGTAGTTGCAGTACAACCATATAATGGTGTGTGTAGAGACTGTCATATTCCCAGTGTTGTCAGGAAGGCCAAGTGGGTTTCCTGGGTATGGGAGTGTGGTGTGTGCCAGGCTATGAATCTGAAGGCAGTCTAACCCACTGTGTGTTGCACATGGAGAGGCTCTGATGCTTTGTGCAGTGCCACCAACCTGGGGGTGTGTGTATCTGAGGTGCCTTTGGATACATCCCCCCTGTTCTGTTTTGGTGCATGTGTAGGGGATGACAAGCATGGTATCAGGAATGACCCGGCACTGATGGTGTGCACCTGGGAGCCTTGTACCAGGAGTCTGTTACTGCATGGATATTGCTGTACCCCATGCTAAGGACAGTTTCCAGTGCATGCATCTTGAGGTTTACACTGCTGCTATTGAGTAGCATTGCTATTAGTGTCCCATCCCGTGTGATACCTGTGTAGGTGGCTATTTAATGTCAGCCTTGCATACAAAGGCACTATGTGTGTAACAACAGCCTCTGCCAATATACAACGGCCCATGGGTGACAGGTGCAAGCTGTCCCAAGCAAAGCAATGTGGCATGTCCAGCATGTAATCCCACACTGACAGGCATTGGATCCCCTTTGGATGTCA
This sequence comes from Protopterus annectens, assembly GCF_019279795.1. Taxonomy (NCBI): domain Eukaryota; kingdom Metazoa; phylum Chordata; order Ceratodontiformes; family Protopteridae; genus Protopterus; species Protopterus annectens. Next base: position 106,968,228 of record NC_056744.1, on the reverse strand, counting down.
CTGAAAGATACGTTAAGTGCAGAAACCGATGATCCTGTCTACATATTGTGGCAACATTCATGGTGAGGGTGAGATGCTACTCAAGGCCAGGGTCATACCAGCCTGTGCCACAGGCACAGAGAGCCCCTCTATGTCCCCTAACATGTAGTCCAAGGAGGTGCGTCAGAGGTCATACACACTGGCATAGGCAATGACTGAGTCATACTTCTACATGCCTTGGAGTGCCCGCTTTGCTTGTGTTATGTGGTGGATCATAGTGCCCGATGGGCAGCTCAGCGTGACCGTCACCTTGTTCAGCCTGGGAGCAGGACCACCGTGTACGTGACAATAGAGGTACCTCATACAACCGTAGCAGGTGTGTTGTCTAGCCGTATGGCCTGACACTGTTTGGCACACAGGCTTTGTGAGCTATGTGTTGCATGTGCTCTGCTCTGGCGTAATGTTTGCTTGTGTGTCAGCTTTTGCAGGTGTCAGCTGCTCAGGCAGGATGCTATTCTGAGAGCCCAATAATGTACCTGTGTGTGTCTGTGTTTGGATTGTGGTCATGGCAGGTCTATGGGAGACTGGTACTGTATTCACTGTAGTATCCCACTCCAGCTGACAGGGCATGCCAGTGCTGTGTAAACAGAGCTTAGCCCCCAGTTTGGCTATGTGGTTGCATCTTTCACATGTGTTGTACATGTATGGGAAGGGGAGAGGGTTGCCTGTATACATGGGTTAGCTGTAACATTGCCACATGACTCACAGATTCACCAACTGGACCTGAGAGTAGATTGACAGGTGACCTTTGCACATGCTACCATAGCATTGTGACTCCCATACTAAGTAACGACACATAGGGCCAATGGGGAACAAGGTACTCAAGGTGACTATGTGAGGGTGTAGTGCTCCTGATTTGTTAGTGCTGGCATATATGAATGCTGTCTTGAGCAAATGTGAGGTAAGTCATATGCAATGTGTTACATCAAGCTACATGCAAACAGGACAAACAGTGACGTTCTGTCAAGTGACACATGGACATCAGTACAGTAAGCAACACAGATGTCACTAGGGATCCACAGAGGCACTGTATATCTGCACTGCAGGTGGAATCAGTGTTTCAGGAACATAACAGGCAAACATGCATACAAACAAAGCTACAGTCAGCAGGCCTGTATGTAGACTATGCTACAACAAACAAGGTGTACGACTTCCAGTATGTAACAGTGCATATATGCAGGCACTCTAAGCCAGTACCCAGACATTCCCAGGTCAGACGGGCTGGGTCCAGCCACACCCCCCCCACAAGTGTATAGACCACGTACCTTCGTAATGTTGAATAACTGGCCTGATACCTAAGTGCTCATACCTGTAATAATACACATGTCAAATAACAGACACTGAGCCCTCACGCAGTAGTTCCAGACTTAGTATGATGTATGCTACCTGTCCTGGCACCACAGTATCCTTGACATGTATGCACACTCTCCCTCCTGTCATACTTAGTTCTGTGTTTTGGTGCTGTTATGCATGGTATGAGGTGTGACCTTGTAGTGCTAGTGTGCTCTTGTGAGCCCTGAACCTGTTGTGTAGTACTGCACAGATATCACCATCCTGAAACATCTGCATTGCAGAGTCGTGTGTGGACAGCATGCAACTCGCAGTTGACATGGCCATCATTGAGTATCACTATGTACATTGTTGTATCCCCTGTGCTACCTATGTAGGTGGCCATCCCTTCACAGCCTCATCACCCTCTCCCTCCTGTCATACTTAGTTCTGTGTTTTGGTGCTGTTATGCATCGTATGAGGTGTGACCTTGTAGTGCTAGTGTGCTCTTGTGAGCCCTGAACCTGTTGTGTAGTACTGCACAGATATCAACATCCTGAAACATCTGCATTGCAGAGTCGTGTGTGGACAGCATGCAACTCTCAGTTGACATGGCCATCATTGAGTATCACTATGTACATTGTTGTATCCCCTGTGCTACCTATGTAGGTGGCCATCCCTTCACAGCCTCATCACCAGTGTGCAAAGATGTGCAGACAGAACACTGTGGTAATTACTATGGGTGTACAAAACAATACAGTGACATTCATACTGTAACTGCATCAGGCATGCTGGTATATACCCACAATGCTATAATTACACTGTACTGTTGTCAACATCATACTATTACAATACGTCTATGTAGTCACCCTGTGCATCAGCACCATGTTAACCTGTTCCTGCACCGATTTTACAGATTGCAGGAGGTGGCACAGTTTCATCATATGCACAGGGTGTGTACCTGGTATGCCTGAGTCTGCCACTGATACATCCAATTGACATGTGTGTGTGTGTGTGTGTGTGTGTGTGTGTGTGTGTGTGTGTGTGTGTGTGTTGGTGAGGGACAGCAGTACAAGGTGGGGCAATGTTGATTCAGTGTGTGCGTGTATGCGGTAGCCCTAGGTGTTATCACTTTGCATGTGTGTATGAATGCACACAGTCCCACCTCATGGCTGCCATATACAGGTGTTTGTGGACAGCCACAGACTGTACCTGCCAGGTCATACAGATCACTGTCTGTGGACACGGACATGGTACCTGTGCCTGGTAGGGGTGCTACGGACCATATCAGGTACCAAGCCAGACTGGGTACTGTCATCAGAAGCAGGTGTTTGTTGACTGGAGGCAGGTCCCTGTTGGGATTGTCCAGCACCACGTGCACGTGGTCTCCTGGTGCGGTCCAATGACAGCACAGACCCATCATTGCTGGGGCTGCTGCTGGCACTATGTGAGCGGCCGCGGCCCTGTTGTCATCCGTGATGGCTGCCAGCTGCTGCTGTTGCTAGCATACGTCCACGTCGATGCCTCAACCGTCCACCATTGCCCTGGCTCATGGACATATAGTTGTGGAACAGATCTAATGTGTCCCCCTGTCTGTCAGTGACCTCGGTGAAGTTGCAGATGGCAGCCACAACATCACGCATACTGTCAGTCATGGATGTACGACATGCTCTCAGCTCCCTCAGACCCTGTCTGGTGTACCGTTCCATACGTGACTGTGCCTGCATTACAGCCCGAAACATAGCTAGGGTTGAAAGACCTCTGTGGGCACGTCTGTCAGGGGCGGTACGCCCACGGATGCTCCCACGAGAACCCATGGACGTCTGCCTGTGTGGTACTATGTCAGGGCCCTGGCCATGGCTGCACTGTGGGGATGCATGTGCCACTGGTACCACATTACCCTGGTCAGTGCCCACTGTATCCTGTCCATCACCTAGGGACATTGGTGACAAAGGATGTATTGGCAGGATGACTGTGCGCATTGATGGGGTCGACAGCTGTGTAGTGTCAATTGGCTGACCAATGACGGACCCTGGCACACCTAACTGTGCCATTACACAGGTATCATCATCACTATCCACAGCAGCTGATTCAGGTTCCCTGCTGCACGACACCAGAGCAGCACCAGAACCTGTGGGAGTAAGACATGAAACACAGTTTACAATGTGTACACAATGCCACCACTGATGCACACATGCACACATGGGCACATGCACACATGGGCACATGCACACATGCACACATGGGCACATGCACACATGCACACATGCACACACCTCAATATATGAGATATCAACCCACAGACACAAACACACCTGCAATCAAACACATAGCACTACTGCTTCAGCCTATTATTACTATTAGTATACAGAGTAGTGAAGGTAATGGTATTACACACTTACCAGCATGGATAGGCTGCCTTGCTGTTACACCAGAGGTGCCTGCGGAAAAGAGACATTTATTGTCAGTGGGCACAACTGTGCCATTGATACTGTGGGCATGATACAGTTCAGTAGTGCAACAGTTAGCTTCCACAGGTTTACTGCAGATAATGAGGTTATCAGTACTGCACAATAATTACCAAGATTACAGCTACAAATCGAGGACACACCACACACATGCATAACCTAACAGTATACAGAATGGTCAACTATACACATGGCATGTTACCTGCATGCTCTGTGTCCTGCTGCTGTGTGGCTCCAGCCTCCATCATTACACATGTATGCTGTTGTTGTTGCTGTGCTGGAGCCACAATATTCAGGAGTAGTCCCTCCAGTCTGGTGAGGGGGGGATGTCTAGCCACCCCACCACCTGTGGCAAGCTGCTGCCTGTGGATATCCTAGGCACGCTGACGGACATTTCTAATTAAATCACTGCAGTGATGGCGTACCTGCGCATATGTCCAGTTATGTGTGCCTATGTTTTTTACCCGACGGACCAGGTCTTGCCACAGTGCAGCCCTCTACTGCTGGTTCTGGCTGGTGCGGGAAAGAGTACAGCGAAATCCCACACCAGGCTCTGGTGTATCTCCTCCTCCTCTGCAGTGGAGTAGACTGGGTTCCGCTGGTGAACCATGGCCTTGAAAAGGAGAAGGGAAATATGTCAGCAGTATATCTGTCAGCAGACTATAGCACACATAATACACATTATACTTGACTGCAGTGATATAACTTAGGCACCATATATAGCATCTGTCTGTCTATTGGGGGATGCACATGTACATGACCAGATATCAGTGCTCATCCGACAACTGTGCAACAGTACCTGGCATACTCCACACAACAGACTAGTATACTGCAGCAGTCAACGCACTGTTTCAGGTACAATACACAACCTCACACTGGGGGTTTGAATCAAGGTACTGTATGGGGAACATTATCAGCCCATGCACTGCACACAATGCACGTTACATATTTCACTGGTAATGCACACTACCCTTACTTGCCATAACCCTACCTACACCACAGTGACATATTGGGTAACACAGCACAACATATGGCAATGTAGTATGTGTTGATCGCAATACCCCACACACCTGTCTCTGGCCTCACACCAAGGACACACACTACCATGACAGACAAACAGTCATGGTGAGCAATCACGCCAGTACACAACATGCACCCAGTCAATAGCACACTCATTCCACCTCACATATTCCGTTTGCAATGTGTTCATGGGTGTGCATTGTGTCCAAGGTAGGTAGTGTGCTTTTGGCCCTGGGCCTACAGCAGCATACTGTTATGCTACCCTGCCCCTTGTGACACATGTTTTATGATCGTATCTGCTCCTTACAAACAGTTAAACAGGGTGACTCATATGGCATATTACCTATCAGCATAACATTCAGCGGGGGTATGTCTGACATCTACTCATGGGGAGCCTTGCTTCTTAATTCTGTGTGGTCTACTACAGGGTATGTCATATCTGTGGGTAGGGTCCCGTACCTCCACCATGTGCTCTATACTGCAGTGACAAGGACGACAGACATAGGTAATTTGTGTTGTGGATGTTGGAGGTGTTACCATGGCTGGTAGACAACTGTCATGGGTGTGACCGAACTATGTATATCCAGCAGTGGTAACCTCTATGTAGGTAGTCTGTGTGCGCTCTGTGGTGTTTGAGTGCATTGACACAGTTACCTGCATATGTCTGTGTCCTTCACCATATCTGTAGCTGTCATGGGAGGTACATTCCGTGTAGGACATTGTGGGGTGTGGAGGGGTACAGTGACCTACATGTCCATAGCTGACACACCATGTCCGCTGACACATTCCATGTACAGGTATTACAGGACTAGTGTGCCAGTGTGTATATCGATGTGGAGCCTATTGTACACTTGTTGACCCTGTTCCCCCCTGACACATGCAGTGGTGGGCAGGCATGTACATATGTGGTGGTTACTGGTGTCAGTGTTTTTGAATGGGGTATGGTACTCCAGTATCCACACTGCTGTTCACTCCATGCCTGTGACACCAGGCACCTGTAGCAAGACATCAGCACACATGTGCCTCACACAGTCTATATATGTATATATATATGTATATATATGTATTGATATATTTATATCTGTATATGGATATATATCTGTTTATATATATGTATATATAATATGTATATATAGATGTAGATATATACATATAGATGTGGGGAGAGAGGGGGAGAGAGTGAGAGAGAGACACAGGGTGAGTGTGAGTGTGAGGGGCTGGGACAGAGAGTGAGAGATAGTCATATACAGACATATCTGTTGTCAGTCAGATCTATCTGTATATGTATAAGTCTCTACAGATATCTATATATGTATGTGTGTATTACATATATTTGTACGTACATATTCTACCAATCTCGATGTCTGTGCAGTAAGTGAGAACCTGGTTCAAGGCTCCTGAGAGCACACCAGCGGTACCAGGCTATACCCCGTATCATACGTTTTGGCCCCAGGACTCGGGACAAAACAAAAAGGGAGGGGGGTGTGTCCATATTCATGGAGGACACACACACCTCCAGGTTAGTGGCAACACATGAAGAATCACAGACCATCCAGGTGCAGATAACCATAGGCAAACCTGCTATACAACTGGTAGCATGCTACAGACCACCCTCCCAATCTCAGGGACCACAGTCAGCCTTCCTGTAGACATTGGAGGATATGAATGTCCCACCACACACCATCATATTGGGATAGTGTGACTACCCTAACATACACTGGGTGCATTATTCTACCCAAAACACTCTAGCCCAAAGGTTCCCGGAATTCACTATGTCAAATGCAATGGAACAGCTAGTCACCTCTCCCACAACAGGAGATAATATAGTAGACCTGATCATCACAAACATGGGGACAATGTGCTACACACTGGAAGTATACCCCCACTAGTCACATCTGACCACAGACTAATCCCCCTGGATATACATATCCAACCTCCCCCACAACACAAAAGACTACAGTGGGAAACCTCTCACATGCCGACTTTACACGTCTTATAACTGAGTTGATATCCTTAATGCCCACTGGGCCAGTGTAATCCACTTCCCACAATGCAGACACCTTCACAAATGCTTCTACAGACATCTCCAAGAATGCATGGATCATGCAATCACAAATGAAACCATGACCCTCTCCACCAAGGGCAGGGTCCTGTCTGGTGGACCCCAGCATTGAACAAATTGTATAACAAAAGATGGTAGCTACTGCACGGCAGAGCATACTTCCATAGAGCTACGGCATCTCTCATCAACAGTAGTAGAAAGATAAGTTTTGTCGTACAAACATGCAAGGCCAACAATGAGAGGGGCATCGCTATGGTCACTACAGATAACCACAAGGCCTTCCTCTGCTATTTTACACACCTGGGTGGGAACCTTCAGTTGTGTTCATAGTGACATACGCTACACTGAACACACAGATAATGCCAACAGTGTGGCAGACAGCTTCAGTGCAGGTTTCTCCCCTCCCTCACCCACACATGTGGAATTACTTATCCCAGCTGACTGTAACCTCCCTGTCATCTCAGATGTCCAGCTGGAAACCACCCTCAGCGGAGCTGTAAACACAGCATCAATGGGACCCAACGGTATTGCAGGTTGCATGCTACGTGAACTGCAAGAGGAGCTACACATGCACATTACATGCTATTCAGCCATAGCCTTACTACAGCATATGTACCTGGACACTGGCATACAGCAACAGTAGTCTCACTCCACACAGGGGGCACCTCTACAGACCCTGGTAACTACCGCCCCATAAGCATAAGCAGCCTGGTCTGCAACACTATGGAAAGGATCATTATGGTACCCATACACAGAGACATTGGGGACTTAGACACTTGATCCCACCTGGTTTGGCTTTGTAGAGGGCAGATCTTGCCTTATGAACCTGGGTGACCTTTTCAAATCAGTCACTACAGCCATTGCTGAGGGCACAGCGGTCCATACAGCCTACCTGGACTTGCCTACAGCATTCGACACAATACCGCACTCTGCCATCATAGACATGATCAACAGCTGACATGTAAATCCATATGTCACATGATGGGTTGCAAACCAGCTAACGGATAGAAACCCTATAGTCAACCTCACTGGTGCCATGTCAGACTCAGAGCCAGTCACATGTGGCGTAATTTTTTTGTGGGTACAGAGTGCCCTTTTTTTTTTTTTTTTTTTTTTTTTTTAGGTGAGAGTGGCATGTCAGGTACAGGAAGTCGGTATAGCTGGGGAGGGAGGTAGGTAGGGGAGATTAAGAGACAAGACAAACAAGACGCATACAGGGGCGGTGTATGACACATGTGGGGGGGTTACACAATCGACGGGGACGGATGTTTGGATATCTCGAGCCCATGAGCCCACAGATGGCAACAGTGGAACTGAGATCCCCACCCATGGGCAGTTGCCACTGTGCCTTCACTGCCCAGGACGGGGCTGTGCTGGGGGCTGTATAGGCCGGGCAGCAGGCACTCCCGTGAGTTGTGTCACCCATGCCTCAAGCTGGCGTAGGGGCCCAAGCACAGTGTGCCGGATCTCCCTACACACCACAGTCTGGACACTACGGAGGGTGAGTGGATGTTGTCCTCCGGCCACGCTTGCAGAGGGGGGATGAGCCCCATCCCCTGCAGTGCTTCCACCAGCAGGTGGCACAGGGCCACCGGAGGAAGGTCCGGCCTGGGCACTACTGCCAGGTGCACTCGCCAGCTGAGGTGGGAGAGGTGGGTCCGCTGGAACCCGCCTTCCCTGTCGTCCTATGTTTTGCATTATGTTATGACAGTTTGGGTTAGTAACGTACAATACCATTCACAATTAGTTGTAACAGCATGCATTAGTATTCCCATTAACCAAACACCCATAAATTCAAGCCATTGAACAGCAAGCATAACACATGCATAATTTGAACAGCAATACACAATCCAACAACATGCAGGCTTGATTGATGGCAACAGGCCATCAGGTTTGGATGTATGAACAGGGCAGATGCATCAACGCACATGCAAATATGTAAGAACCAACAGGACAAATGTCCAGGGGTGTTAATTGTGAATGCAGATACCCATTTCACGTGGAATGGATTATTTGTGGTTATAGGGTAGGGTGAAGAAATATTTAATTAACAACTTCAAATGCCTATACATATGCTGTACATTTCTACTAGCTGCAGATATATACACACTACAGGTCTGCCTACAGTTTCCTATGTGATAACTACTTCAGGTTGGTGATAGGAATGTTACTGCTACATCAATATACATTTCATATCTATTCATACACATTCATATCTGGCTCTGTTCAGCTACATCATCCTGCTACATTTGCTTTATATAGCTATAGACAACTGTGGATGTTTGGTATTTCAGACAACCATACTATCTGCATATCGCAGACTGAGAGCAACATATCCAGATTTTGGGACACACATTCCAGCTTCAGTACTGCTTTCAACACATGTTGCTGTTTGGTTCTGCCTGTCACATTCATTTCATTTCATTCTGTACTGACTGCAGTATACTTTATTCAGGAGTTATTACTACTTTATTGGTGGATTCATACCTCTTTCTCACACTCTCTCACTTGTTTTATTTTTACAATTCAGGATGGTACTTAATTCTAGGCTTTATTGACATGTTTTACCGTTAGTTATAACAATCCTTTCCAACAGTCTCACTTATGTCATGTTTCAGAATTTCAACAGGGATATATTTCACACATGTGTTTTACTCAGCTTCTGCAGCTGTACTTTTCAGCCTGCTGCAGGTTATGTACTATTATATTACAGGTGGGACATCTTTATTTCAGACTTGTTTCATTTTTATATTTGGATTACAGGCTGCATCACACTTTTATAATCAAGCAATACTTGCAAACTCTCTTACACTGTTACTTGCACATTTTATTAATTAGTGTCTACACTGCAGTCTTTTGCTAACTGTCATACTTATATATTTATTTACAGTTACAGGGAGAGAATTACTGACCTGCCTGGTAGCGCAACCGCACCAGCCTATCGCCATAGGCTCGACGGTTCGCAGAACGGACACCTGCAGCTGTAATATAAATGAAGTAATATTGGAATACACATCTCCATAATATCAGCTGGGTTAAATTCTTACATAAATAATTACATGTGACTTACTCAGTAGTGGGGCGTTGGGCATTTGCCGGGCCTCCAGGATCTAATGGTTCAGTTGGTCCTGCTTCCGTCTCTTCAGGTCCGCATGGTGGTGACGGACCTGCTCACCAGTCCTTGGTATTCCTGTGGCACTGGTGAGATCATGTGCCAACCGGTCCCACGCCTCAGCCCTATATGCTCCCCACAGGACCTGGCCCTGCATGAGTTGGGCCTCATGATTATGGACGAGGAGCCAAACTATATATTTGGACTCCTCAATGCCCCACCTATGTGATCGGAAGCAACTACCCTCTCCTACACCTGACATCCTGGCTGCAAGTCGGTTCCACAATCAGTTATGCTGTGTATTCCCGCCTATGGGGCTTATATATGCCGTTTTTCCCACACTTATCTGTGATTGGCCATTTTGGAATTGTATCAGCTTCACGAAACCTGCTTTGTCATGCTCCTCTTTCTATTCATTCATATATATATGCTATTACTGCATTTCTAAGTGCAACTGTCATGGCTTAGTGGTTCAGTACTTTGACTATGGTGCATGGTATCCTGGGTTCGAACCTGGCCATTGCTTTTTATATTTTATGACTGTCTACACTAGGAGCGGTGTCTGTGTAAAGGCAGTTTTGATACAGCTTGCTCAACGTTGCCCGTCGGTTAGCTTGTTGGCACGGTGCGCAGCTCCGCGCAAACGGATCACTCTGGTTTACGCGTGCTTTGGCTGTCAGCACGCATATTACGCTCAACTCAGCTACAGGCACACAGTTTCAGCATGTGAAAACGCTGCTCAACCCCGGCCACTCATTTTACACCTATTAAACCACTCCTCACCTACGGACACTCATTTTACACCTGTTGTAACACTGCTCACTTACAGGCACTCATTTTACACCTGTTAAAACACTGTTCACCTACAAGCAGATATCCTCAACTTGTTAGACTGTAGCTCAGCTATAGGCACATCTGCCATTTTTTATTTTTTTTTTTTTATGTCACATTTCTTAAAAATACATGGCGCATTCCATTACATTTTACAGAAAATATAATTTTATATATGTACATATATGTCAGGGACTTGTTTCGTGCTTATTTCACTAAAAATAAAAAATTTATGTTGTGGGGGCTCGAACCACGACTGCCTCCTGTTCAGCCGACGTCTCTACCGCTACGCTATTGCTTCTTGGCTTACTTTGCATATTTAGTTCTTATATGCTTTTCCACTGACTGCTAACTGTGGCTAAGCGCCGGGCATGCCCGCGCAAATGAGCGCACTCACGGGCAAACATCTTTACAACTTATAAAAAAAATATAAGATGTTCATTTATACATTTTATGTTCATAGTCTGTGGGGGCATGTGTTGTGTTTATTCACATTTACACGGACTCTGTCATGGGGGTTTACTTTCGGGACTTTTACTCTTCTGGGGGCATGTCCGTTTGCAGGGCTTGCCCTACGGACATGCCCCCTACTGTCTTACATGGACCGTGTTAGCCTTAGGTGTGATTCAGCATGCCCTCATGCATATGCATGACATGCTGACGTCACACCGTTTAACTGCAGCCTCCGTGTAAGCCTTGTAACTCTTACACGGAGGCTTTGTGAATCCTGCCCATTGTTAGGAGGACAGGAAGGAATAGACAACTGGGGAGCAGGCCATCCTCCTTGCAGTGTTGGGTAGGTGGGGGGGGGGTTCTGCTGAACTTTTCAGCCCCTTTTCCCAGTGGCATATGCCAGGTGCAGTGCTGAAACAGATCTTGTAGCACTGGTCTAATTATGAGGACATGCTTTTTTACATGCACAGATCACTATCTACAACCCAGGGCATTGCTTGGCAGGCCAGATTGCTAATGTCAGCTTGATATCCATTCTGCTGCATTGTCACACACATTCCAGTAGATAACATCATAGTGGGACTGAACCATGTTCCTCCCCAGAATATCTCGGCCAGCTTCAGCTTCTCATCCCCATCATCCCATAGTATTCCTCCAACATCTGTCTGCTAACTGACCTCATATATTTTAGGCTACATTCACAGATCTATACACCTGTGCTGCACAGCTGGAAATGACTGTTTGTTCAAAGGAAAGACTATAGTGTCTTTCCACTCTGAAATCAGTGCAAAGAAGTGTTTAATTTCCTCCAAAGTGCAGGATCCTGGAGACATTATATTTAGCAAGAAAATATGGTAGAGTGCAAGAACTTGCTCATGCCATCAAAGAAATTTAAAAGAATTAGTTTTTCACCCAGTGTTTTTGCAGTTAAGGCTTATTGTGGTCAGTGAAAGTGATTTCAGGGAACTGAGATTTTCTGGAGTGTCAAATAATAATTTGTAAAATTGTATTTTTTTAGGATTATACAGTGGCTGTGCCACCTTTATATTGTGAAAAACATCTAATGCGGAACATGTTTGCATCTTTTTTATAGGTTACAGATATAATACATCAGGAACTGATGACATTTCTTCAGTCCTACACTACACAAAAATACAGAAACTCGTTGAAAGAGATGTCTGTTGGAAGAAACAAGTTTATAGTTGCAGGGCTGTGCACTTTGATTTGCAATTCCTATGATTTGCAGCTTAAAAAAGAAGAGATCACATCTATATGCCACTTGCTTTTGTTACCTCAAAATATTGTGGATGATGTCAGACAAGAGATCAAAGAAATGGTTGCCTGCCTCCCTCATGTTACCAAGTAAGTTGAATTAAGATATTCTGTAGTTTGTTGAGAGAAGGCAATATCTATAAAAAATAGATTTTTTATCTTAGGCCAGACTGCTTGAACTCATTACTTTAACAGCCTCAGAGCTTACTGCCTGAATATCCATGACTGTAGAAATAAAAAAAATTTCTGTATACTCAGAAAAATTTTCTTCATCGTGCATCCACTGTAAAATGTATCTGTTACTTTAGGGAAAGCATTGATTCTTTATGTTTCCCATTATAAATTTACTTCTGAAACTCACACAAATGTATTCAGTTTTGTCAGTCATCATCTCCTGATAGACAAGCTTGGACTTCTCAGTATGCATTTTGAGACATAGGAGTGGAAGCTGAGTTAACCTGTTTGGAAAGCTGCAGACTGTGAGGTTTGAAATTCTGTGTCCACCATGGCCAGCCTTAGACATAGGCGAACTAGGCGACCGCCTAGGGCGCCGTACAGGCCGGCCTTGGAAAGGGCGCTATTTTTAAGTGTTTATTTTAATTAATAAAATCTGCATTCTTCTTGGCTCCCTGTTCAGGAAGCCTGAAGCATAGCGTGAGACGGGTTGAGCCTCCCACCCCAGCTGCAGGAGGGTTGAGCGCCCTTCCACTTACAGCTGCAGGTTGCCCCGGAGACTAAAAAAAAAAAAAAAGGAAAACATCGCGGTACACGAATCTGGAACATCAGCATACATGCGTCATGACACCAGCGTGGAAGTAAATACATTCTTCAAGCCTGCGCGTAATTTAAACAAGCAGTTCTTTTACGCCAAGTCCGTGTGTCCGCGTGTAGCCATTTGCTTTAGAAAGAAGGTAAGTGTATGCGTGTTTGTGTTTTTGTAATTTAAACCGCTCACTTCAAAATCGATTTTTATCGACAAGCCCTAATCATTAGCTCTGTGTTATTAAATATGATGATTGTTGAGAAAAGGAACAAAGCCCTAAGTATTCAAAGTCGGAATACAGAGTTTTAAAGTCTTGCTTGCCACATCAATATTTCAGTTAATAGAGTTCAGCACTGCAAAGTGATTAGAACATTGCAATATTTCATACTAGTAGTTAATGTTACAACATAAGGAAATGTAGTTGCGCTTGCTTACTTTTGCAGATTGGCTTAACATGTGCACTTTTATTAAAGTTTTCCCCTTGCTGCATAGCCATCTTAGTACTTTGATTTTTGTAATCTACAATCACATTTGCAATAATCTAAGCGGTCAGTTTACCAACTCTTATGTGACCAATGTATTCATACCAAATGGTACTGAAAAACTATTACTCTTAAGTACAATGTACACAACAGCCACATACCGGTTCACACTCCTAAACTTCAGAGGGAAGGACCACCGGTTATGATGAAGCAAACTTTGTAATCAGCACAGACGTGTTCTGCACGATGTCATAACAGTTCAGTGCTTTGAGAGAACAGTTACGGGCAAAATAAGTAAATGCACACATACAAAATACAGCCGGCTACTCAGGTATTCTTGGCTAAAACTTAAGATGCATAAGTAGTCTGTGCAGCCTAGTGTATGGTAAAAAGTGTATGGTATGAACTAACTCCTGGCAGTGATGTTTATGTAGCTCTGCCTCATTCATTCATGTTTTGGTCTTGTTATATTCAATTAAGCTTTTGACTGCTATGAGTTTAATTCAATATAAAACAGTTATATAAAACAGTTAGTGTTACTATGACAATGATGTGTTGTTATGAACAAAATTTAAATGCACTTGTGCTATTTTCAGGGCTTTTTTGTGCACTGAACTATTATTACATAGTTTTAAATATTAAATTATCATAAAAAACTATTATAAAATTGCACGATGACAGTGTTTAGAATGGATGGAGTTCCTTGAGTACTGTGATAACTTCTGAAGGGTTTGCTACCACAAAAAGCTTGTGAACCACATCTGTGTAATCAAGCAATACTTGCAAACTCTGTTACACTGTTACTTGCCCATTTTATTAATTAGTGTCTACACTGCAGTCTTTTGCTAACTGTCATACTTATATATTTATTTACAGTTACAGGGAGAGAATTACTGACCTGCCTGGTGGTGCAACCGCACCAGCCTATCGCCATAGGCTCGACGGTTCGCAGAACGGACACCTGCAGCTGTAATATAAATGAAGTAATATTGGAATACACATCTCCATAATATCAGCTGGGTTAATTTCTTACATAAATAATTACGTATAACTTACTCAGTAGTGGGGCGTTGGGCATTTGCCAGGCCTCCTGGATCTAACGGTTCAGTTGATCCTGCTTCCATCTCTTCATGTCCGCATGGTGGTGACGGACCTGCTCACCAGTCCTTGGTATTCCTATGGCACTGGTGAGATCATGTGCCAACCGGTCCCACGCCTCAGCCCTATATGCTCCCCACAGGACCTGGCCCTGCATGAGTTGAGCCTCATGATTATGGACGAGGAGCCAAACCATATATTTGGACTCCTCAATGCCCCACCTCTGTGTTCGGAAGCAACTACCCTCTCCTACACCTGACATCCTGGCTGCAAGTCGGTTCCACAATCGGTTATGCTGTGTATTCCCGCCTATGGGGCTTATATATGCCGTTTTCCCACACTTATCTGTGATTGGCCATTTTGGAATTGTATCAGCTTCACAAAACCTGCTTTGTCATGCTCCTCTTTCTATTCATTCCTATATATATGCTATTACTGCATTTCTAAGTGCAACTGTCATGGCTTAGTGGTTCAGTACTTTGACTATGTTGCATGGTATCCTGGGTTCGAACCTGGCCATTGCTTTTTATATTTTATGACTGTCTACACAGGCTAGGAGGTGTGTCTGTGTAAAGGCAGTTTTGATACAGCTTGCTCAACGTGGCCCGTCGATTAGCTTGTTGGCGCGGTGCTGTCAGCACGCATATTACGCTCAACTCAGCTACAGGCACACAGTTTCAGCATGTGAAAATGCTGCTCAACCCCCGGGCACTCATTTTACACCTATTAAACCACTGCTCACCTACGGACACTCATTTTACACCTGTTGTAACACTGCTCACGTACAGGCACTCATTTTACACCTGTTAAAACACTGTTCACCTACAAGCAGATATCCTCAACTTGTTAGACTGTAGCTCAGCTATAGGCACATCTGCCATTTTTTATTTTTATTTTATCTCACATTTCTTCAGAATACATGGCGCATTCCATTACATTTTACAGAAAATATAATTTTATATATGTACATATATGTCAGGGACTTGTTTCGTGCTTATTTCACTAAAAATAAAAATTGATGTTGTGGGGGCTCGAACCATGACTGCCTCCTTTTCAGCCAACGTCTCTACCACTACGCTGTTGCTTCTTGTCTTACTTTGCATATTTAGTTCTTATATGCTTTTCCACTGACTGCTAACTGTGGCTAAGCGCCAGGTACGCCCGCACAAACGAGCGCACTCACGGGCAAACATCTTTACAACTTAAAAAAATATATAAGATGTTCATTTATACATTTTATGTTCATAGTCTGTGGGGGCATGTGTTGTGTTTATTCACATTTACACGGACTCTGTCATGGGGGTTTACTTTTGGGACTTTTACTCTTCTGGGGCGTGTCCGTTTGCAGGGCTCGCCCTATGGACACGCCCCCTACTGTCTTACACGGACCGTGTTAGCCTTAGGTGTGATTCAGCATGCCCTCATGCATATGCATGACATGCTGATGTCACACCATTTAACTGCAGCCTCCGTGTAAGCCTTGTAACTCTTACACGGAGGCTTCGTGAATCCTGTCCATTGTTAGGAGGACAGGAAGGAATAGACAACTGGGGAGCAGGCCATCCTCCTTGCAGTGTTGGGTAGGTGGGGGGGGGGTTCTGCTGAACTTTTCAGCCCCTTTTCCCAGTGGCATATGCCAGGTGCAGTGCTGAAACAGATCTTGTAGCACTGGTCTAGTTATGAGGACATGCTTTTTTACATGCATAGATCACTATCTACAACCCAGGGCATTGCTTGGCAGGCCAGATTGCTAATGTCAGCTTGATATCCATTCTGCTGCATTGTCACACACATTCCAGTAGATAACATCATAGTGGGACTGAACCATGTTCCTCCCCAGAATATCTCGGCCAGCTTCAGCTTCTCATCCCCATCATCCCAGAGTATTCCTCCAACATCTGTCTGCTAACTGACCTCATATATTTTAGGCTACATTCACAGATCTATACATCTGTGCTGCACAGCTGGAAATGACTGTTTGTTCAAAGGAAAGACTATAGTGTCTTTCCACTCTGAAATCAGTGCAAAGAAGTGTTTAATTTCCTCCAAAGTGCAGGATCCTGGAGACATTATATGTAGCAAGAAAATATGGTAGAGTGCAAGGACTTGCTCATGCCATCAAAGAAATTTAAAACAATTAGTTTTTCACCCAGTGTTTGCAGTTAAGGCTTATTGTTTTCAGTGAAAGTGATTTCAGGGAACTGAGATTTTCTGGAGTGTCAAATAATAATTTGTAAAATTGTATTTATTTAGGATTATACAGTGGCTGTGCCACCTTTATATTGTGAAAAACATCTAATGCGGAACATGTTTGCATCTTTTTTATAGGTTACAGATATAATACATCAGGAACTGACGACATTTCTTCAGTCCTACACTACACAAAAATACAGAAACTCGTTGAAAGAGATGTCTGTTGGAAGAAACAAGTTTATAGTTGCAGGGCTGTGCATTTTGATTTGCAATTCCTGTGATTTGCAGCTTAAAAAAGAAGAGATCACATCTATATGCCACCTGCTTTTGTTACCTCAAAATATTGTGGATGATGTCAGACAAGAGATCAAAGAAATGGTTGCCTGCCTCCCTCATGTTACCAAGTAAGTTGAATTAAGATATTCTGTAGTTTGTTGAGTGAAGGCAATATCTATAAAAAATAGATTTTTTATCTGAGGCCAGACTGCTTGAACTCATTACTTTAACAGCTGCAGAGCTTACTTCCTGAATATCCATGACTGTAGAAATAAAAAAAATTTCTGTATACTCAGAAAAATTTTCTTCATCGTGCATCCACTGTAAAATGTATCTGTTACTTTAGGGAAAGCATTGATTCTTTATGTTTCCCGTTATAAATTTACTTCTGAAAATCACACAAATGTATTCAGTTTTGTCAGTCATCATCTCCTGATAGACAAGCTTGGACTTCTCAGTATGCATTTTGAGACATAGGAGTGGAAGCTGAGTTAACCTGTTTGGAAAGCTGAAGACTGTGAGGTTTGAAATTCTGTGCCCTGTCCACAGCTATTTTGTCATCTTCTAAGTGGTTCCTTTGGGGGACATCTTTGAGGTCCTTACTGTTTTTCTCCATATAGTGGGCATAGCTATGTATGTAACATAAGATATGGCTTGCAGATTTTTTTTTTGAATATTAATTTTTTTTGCCCATTACAAGGATATATGAGTCTAACCTTCAGATTCTTAAAGGAAAACTCCGCCTTAGAACTCAAAAAACATTTTTTTCATTGTATCTTTGTTTTTGAGCTATTTTAATGCCTCAAAATCACTCCAAGTGCTTATTTTACAATTTTAATGTGTTTCTCACAAAATGGTGGATGCTGGGGCCTGCCTTGATAACGTGATCTTATTTTCTTGCTTTCCTTTCTTCTTCCCAGAATACATTTCAAGTCGACTTTATATGACTCATGCCAGACATAAGGAAGTGGTGCTGTTTTCTCATGCCATTAAAATATAATGGCAGGACTGTAAAGCACTGTCATCTAAACACACCTTTTGTAAAAGAGCTACTTCTCTGTTTAATTGACTGAGCCTCATTTATCGGTCTGACAGAGCTTGTTCTATGCTATAAATAGCTGTTAGCTACTTGCAGCAAAGAAAGCAGATAAAAAACAGTTTTTTGTAAAAGTCTTTTGTAGTTCTAACAAACATGATAAACCATTCCCCATACTCTCATGCTGAGGTGTGAAAACTGTCACTGCAGTAAATAATCCTTGCTGTACATTTACAAGTGACAAGTAGTAGGACTCTGAACTTATTCTGTCTGCTACTTCCCGATGACTTCAAGTGGGAGGATTTTTCTCTGTCATGAATGATGCAGACTTAAAATGTGCTTTACTAGTTCCTCAGTTATTTCTGTCATGTTCCCCCTCCTTTTTTCTACTTCATATTTATTTATACTTTGGTAACCAGGAAAGTGAACTGTTCCAGCACTCTTTTCAGCCACAACATAAGCTACACTGGCAAAGATAATAATTATTAAATGCACTTATCAATACAAATAAAAAAATACTGACAGAAAGACATTGACCAAGATTCCACGTGGAACACATAGCCAGTGTGACAGTGGCCAAGTAAATCATTGAGCAACATTTACTAGAATGTATGCATTAATAATGCTTAACTATATTATGTTGTTTATTATAAATAATTCATTGTATGCACACATATTGTGCACACACACACACACACACACACACACACACACACACACACACACACACACACACACACACATAGTCTGTTTGTATGCATAGCACTCGATCGTCCTGAATTAACCGGGAGCACCTGTTTTTAAGCTTAAATAAGCTTACTTTTCCGAGTGCCTGGTTTGGGTGCAAGTACACCCGGGATCTACAGTAAAGCATGCTCTGTTCTGGCTGTAGAAGTCTCAGCCAATCAGAGCATTGCTTTACTGCACCTGTTTTGCATGCAGCCAGCCAGCATGCACCTCGAACGTTTCTGTATGCGGAAGCAGAAGTTAGGTATGCGGCTGCAGTGGACCTGGTGGATGGAGGGCTCAGTTAGATCCGCTCAGTCTGCATATAACAGCATCGATGGATGGTGGAAGGCTACCAATCTCTGGGGATTGAGTAAGCGTGGCGTGCTTCTTCGTGTGAATAAAAGGAAGTGGAAGGAATATCGTGCAGTCATTTTTTGTGCAGCCTGAGCATAGAGAAGAAGAGCTTAATTCATCTTTGATCCAATTCTGGCTAGAGTCGAGACTTCGAGAGCAGAGGGGGGATTTTAGAGCTCCAGTAGCTGCAGCTTGCCTTGCCGTGGTGCCGTTTCTGTTCTTCGTGGTGTGCCTGTGGGGTTTGGAAGGAATTGTTCCCGGGAGGTCTGTAATATGTTTGATTTTGATTTGAAGTGCAAGGTAATACAGCGAGGTTACAAAAAGATAGGAAAAGACTACAGTACATAATGAGAAGTGAGATAATAACAGCAACAAAAATGGGGGTGTGTTGTGATGTAGTAAATGGTCTTTAGCCACATGCAGAATTTGAGAAGACAGTAGAGAAAGCTTGGGATTGAATTCTGAGATATGTAGGGAGAAACATTTCATGTAGACACAGGAAAATTGTTCTTACTTTGTACTTGCAGCTCATAAAAGTGTATTGTATTGTTCACAGTTCTGTTGACACATCTTTGCAAAGTCATTGACAGGTAGTGTTTCAAGTTCTTCAAGGGAAAATGTGAAAACAAACTTAGTAATTTTAGTTATCATAGAATAGAGACAGCGATCATATTTGTTGTGTGCTGATATTACAACATCTAGGATTTTAAGTCTAAGAAACTAGAGGCAGAGAGCAGTGTTACAAGTGTAGCATGTAATTTCATTACCAGAGGGTGCATGGCAATTCTGAGATGGGGGATGTTCATCGTGCTATGCTGCTGCAGTCATCACACTTGGGTTATCCTGCCATCAGGCGGTCCCGCAGTCGGCCTGAATTCCAAAGCCTTGGTCCGGCGTCGGTTGTCGTCGCTTCTTCCCTGACGTCAGTGCGGCAGGGGTATAAAAGAGGCAGCCGACGCCATTTTCTCCAGTCTTTCTTGCCGAGCGGTGCCCGAAGCAGAAGCACTTCGCAAGTGCCAGTCGGCCAGCTCCTGAGATTTTCGAACAGAATCTCAGCCGAAGTCTTCTATAAAGCTAAGTACCCGGTTGGGGAAACTTTTCTTGCCTCAGACCGATGTCAGACAAAGTTAATAATTGTATTTCTTGTGGGAAGCAAATACCTCATAAGGATTTTCATTCTTATTGTATTCCTTGCCTAGGCCCAGACCACGACGTTTCTGGTTGCCGGTTTTGCACTAGGTTCAATAAACGCACTATTAAGCGTCGGGCTGATACCGGCCGACATTATTTTGGCAGAAAATTCAACTACATTATGTCGTCGGAACCTCCGACTACCGCTATGTTTAAAAAAACGCAAGGACAAAGACCGGCAGCCTAGACCTAGACCAGATACGGAGGTCTCGGTTAGGCCTGCTGCCAGATCTTCGGTATTCAGTGAGGCGCCTACGCAGCCCCTGACTACCACAGATTTAGGAAATACGACTACCTCTCAGTCAGAATCTACTGGGCCACTGGAGCCGGTTCCTCCTCAGCTCACAGACGCCAGCCCTGGCGGCGATCTGGAGACTATGGACAGGCCTTCGGTTTCA
This sequence comes from Protopterus annectens, assembly GCF_019279795.1. Lineage (NCBI taxonomy): Eukaryota > Metazoa > Chordata > Ceratodontiformes > Protopteridae > Protopterus > Protopterus annectens. The sequence continues at coordinate 106,947,182 of NC_056744.1, read as the reverse complement.
GAAGGCGTCTTTAAATCGACGACTCTTTCCATTAAATCATATGCTAAGCTTCCAAAGGTTAAGAAACCGGGTCTACAGACTCCCACACAGGCCCCTATGTCTAAAAAACAGATGCTCAAAATGGCGGAGGACCTGATTACCCTTATCAGAGGTTCCCAGCCCCCTCCTGACAAAAGGCCTAGACTGGAGGAAGATTTACCTCCTTCTGACCAGGAATCCATTTCCTCAGCAGACTCTGAGGAACAGGATTACCCCTTCCCTCTCTATGAAGACTCAGATGCTGAGGAGTCTATTCCCTCTGTTTCCCCCCCTGAAAACTTCTCCTTTGGGGAAACCCTGCACTCCATGAGAGAGCATTTCCACTGGGAAGGACAAGATTACTCTGACTCCAAGAAAAGACTCTATGAGTTTCTTCTTCTGCCTCAGCATAGACCCCTAGCCATTCCTCCTGTTTTAGACATTCTGGATAATGTCTACACTGAATCCAGTCTAAATCCAGATTCCTTACCTCCAGCACCACCTAAACCAGACAGATACTATCGAGTCCCTGACTCTCACAAGTTTTTATATAAAAGCCCTGCTGCAGACCCAGAAACCATTTCCCAGGGTCCCAAAGGGGTTAAGGCCTCTACTGCTAAGAATCCACTACCTGCGGAAAGAGATTCCAGGGCATTAGAAAGATGGGGGAAAAAAGTGTATACCTCTGCCACTTTGACCATGAGGTCATTAAACTGCCAATTCCACATGATTAAATACCAGAAGTACTTGCTTACTCAGTTAAAACAGAAAATGATCCCTCAAACAGATCAACTAGATTTCAAATGGATGCAAGATTTGTTGCATGCAGCAGAACAAGTGGAAAACATACCTTGCAGTGTGGTTTTGATTCTTTGGAGGCCTCATGTAGAGCAGCAGTCACAGGGTCTGTAATACGTAGGCATGCTTGGCTAAAAGAGCAGACCTTACCAGAACATGTCAAAGCAAAGTTACTGGATGCTCCACTGCAAAAGGATGCTTTATTTGGTGTCAAAGCAGAGGAAGTTTTAAAGAAGATGGAAGAAAAGGCAAAATCAATGCAAACAGTTAAAGATTTTTTACAGGTACAACCTCCTCGCTTCAGGAGAAACTGGCCATCAAAAAACTGGTCCTTTCCTGCTTCAGACAGACTCCAAAGGGGCAGGTACAGATCCCCTAGGGGCAGAGGCCAGGCACAGCTTACCTTCAGGCCTAGACAATGGCAAACAACAACTCAAAGAGGGGGAGACGACAGATCTCAACCCTTCAGAAAACAAACTCAATGACTTTCCTCTTCGCCTGCCAAGCAAAATTGCCCAGGCAGCACCTCTAGGAGGAAAACTGGCTCTTTTCCCACAAAATTGGCACATCATAACAAAGGACAAATGGGTTCTGGATATTATTACCCGAGGCTACAGATTTCATTTTCACACTTTACCACGGATGAGAGGCATGCCAAACCTGCCAACAAACCAATGGGCAGAGGCACAAAAGCAAATTTCAGCTCTAATGAACATGAAAGCAATTCAAAAGGTACCTGCAAAAGAGCAAGGTCAAGGATTTTACTCAAGACTGTTTCTAGTACCAAGAAAGGACAAAGCCTGGAGACCCATCTTAGACCTTTCAATTCTAAACACGTACCTGGACATTCCCAAATTCAAAATGCTCACACTACAGCAGCTTCTTCCCATGCTGGGCAAGGAATCTTGGCTGGTAACGTTGGACCTCCAAGAGGCATACCTGCATGTCCCTATCAGACAAGATTGCAGAAGATACCTCAGATTTTTGGCAGGCACAACGCATTATCAATTCTCTGCATTGCTCTTTGGCTTATCTACTGCGCCCAGAGTATTCACAAAATGCCTGGCATCAGTAATTGCATACTGCAGACAGCGAGGAATACAAATTTATCCATATCTGGATGACTGCCTGATCCAAGCGGACAGCAAAGACATCCTACTACAGCATCTGGCATTTGTAACAAAGTTGCTAAGTTGCCTAGGGTACACAGTAAACAAAAAGAAGTCAAAACTAATACCCTCACAAGAAATAATTTTCCTGGGTGCCAGCTTGAATACAACGGCCCAGGTGGCTTACCTCACGCCAGACAAGCAAAAACAACTGGCTCAGTACTTCGAAAAGATGGCAACTTCTACCCAGCTCACTGCAAGGAAATTCCTGCAGGCATTGGGGTACATGGCATCCTGCATTCAACTAATTGCATATGCAAGGCTGCATATGAGAAAACTACAATGGTACCTAAAAAGTGTATGGTCCCAACACAGACACAGCCTCGAAGTAACTATAACTCTCATTCCCTACCTTCAAAAAGAGTTTCTATGGTGGGCTCAAACATGCCAAGCAAACAAGGGCCTTCCTTTTATCTCACCTCCACCAAACCAAACCTTGACAACAGATTCATCAGACTACGCCTGGGGTGCACACATGGCAGGACAATGCATACAGGGCAAATGGTCTGCAAAACAAAGGCAACTACACATCAGTCAAAAGGAGATGCTAGCTGTAAAAAATGCCTTCAAGGACCTTTTGCATCCAGGGCAACTTCTAATAAGGACGGACAACACCACAGTTATGTGGTACATAAACAAACAAGGAGGGACGCACTCCTACCCACTATGCAGACAGGCAATGGACTTGTGGAACACAGCATTAACTTACCAAGTACAACTGCAAGCACAATTCCTGCTAGGCAAAGAAAACATTTTGGCAGACAAATTAGGCAGAAATTTGACAGACCCTCACGAGTGGAGACTACACCCACAAGTATTCTCAATGATAACTCAAAGGTGGGGACCACCAGACATAGATCTGTTTGCCTCAACCAACAATTGCCAGCTACAAAAATTTTGCACAAGGACTTATCATCCCCTGGCCTGGAAAGTGGATGCCCTATCATTCAGTTGGACAGCATTGTCAGTCTACGCCTTCCCACCTCTGCCTCTACTCACCCAGGTATTACTGAAAGCCAGATCAGAGAGACCACAGATGATCCTCATTGCTCCGGACTGGCCACGTCAACACTGGTACCCACTACTACGAAACTTGACTCGTAGCCCTCCATGGATCTTACCTCAATTCCCCTCTGCTGTTAACCCAACAAAACTCTCAGATCCTTCACAGTCAGCTAAGGACCTTAAATCTAGCTGCATGGAAAATACCTTAAATTATCAAACAACACTTCTCTCAAAGGACGTCCAGAATGTCATTTTGGAGGCCAGGAGGCCCAGCACCAGAAAAATTTACTCAGACAAATGGAAAAGATTTTGTGTATGGAGCCAGGCCAGAAGCCTAAATCCTGGCATCCCAAATATTCCGCACATACTCCAATATCTAACTGAGATGCTACACAAAGGCCTTTCTTTCCCATCCATAAAGATCCATGCTTCAGCCATTTCAGCTCAATATGATACGGTTCCTCCCATTTTCTCTCATCCTTTGCTAAGGCAGTTTCTCAGAGGGGCAAAAAAGACCCCCCAGAAAACCACCAACTCCAACTTGGGATCTAAATTTTGTTCTGGAAAAGTTAACACTTCCTCCTTTTGAACCAGCCTTTTCAGCAGAGCTTCAATACTTGTCATGGAAGACAGCCCTGCTGCTGGCTATCACCTCAGCATGCAGAGTCTCAGAACTGCAGGCACTTATGGCAGTGGAACCTTTCATCATTTTCCATCTTTTCAGCTTTTGGTATCTGCAAAGTAACAAGATATTTTCAGTAGGCTGTTTGTTTCATTTAGATCAGTTTTGGAAGGAACTTTACTCCCATGTTATCCTAGTTAAAGCAGTTGGAAGGCAGAGCCTGCTTAAAGTACCGGTAATACTGATGCATTTTTTTTTCTTATTTTTTTTTTCTCAATGAATTCTTCAGGTCTGGGCAAGGTTTCTAGTCAGTTGCTATTATCCTTAATGTTCTGCAGTAAGGTTTTCAAAATGGAACAGCTTGGTAACAGCAGACTCCTTATGTTTGGTTTATTGTGAGTAGGCTAACTGTTGATTGCTGGTTGTGAGTAACTACCCAAAGAAAAGTATGGTAATAGAAAAGAGGAAGAGAGTGGCCTTTCTGTGATGAAAACAATTAATATTGTTTGCTGACTTGTGTATTACTGTTGATTATGTAAAGTGCTGGCAGTGCTGACTCTGCTTGGCCTGTGTTTGGTTCTGCCTTTGAGCCAACCTGGTGATGCACTTCTCTGTCATAACTTTGGTAATGCTAGCATACTGATATGGAGCTCTGTATTAAGAATGCATTGTCAAAATTTTAATTTTGTTCAATGTTATTTACATTGAAGTTGGTAGTACAAATGTTATTGAGTTGAGTCTGTGCCAGTTTCCTATTGTGCCATGCTAGGAACATTTCATGCATCACTTTTAGGCTCAGATGTTAGGGCATTAGTGCCATTTGGATGGTGGAATGAGACCAATGGTGGGCGTATCCATTACTGAGCTTATTTAAATATGCATATCTTATGCTAATGAGGTGTCCCTGAATCTCCCTGGTTTTGTGGTCCTTTGTCCCTGATTCTCTGATCTGGAGGTTGAGAGGTATGTGTTTCTTTATATGTATATAAAGTACATGTGTACAAAAGCGTGTGTGTGTGTGTGTGTGTGTGTGTGTGTGTGTGTGTGTGTGTGTGTGTGTGTGTGTGTGTGTGTGTGTGTGTGTGTGTGTGTGCATTTAAACACAGTTAAGTACTTCTGATTACCTTTTCTTAGTGTTCTTAATGCAAGGGCACATAGTAAATGTATGTTAAAGTAAATTCAGCTGTATAGTATGGTTGCTCTCTGACAATGCAAGGACTGACTCAAAGTCAGTGGGAATCTCTTACAGTGGATCTGCATGTACCAGATATACATCCCCCTCTGGAAGGATGTCACACAAAGCTTGAAAGACCTTTTTTATGAACAGTACCTGTGCATTTAGTTGATAGGGTTGCCACCTGACTCTTTCTGCAGTTCTGACCTGTGTGTTTGGGGGGGGGGGGGCTTGAAAATAGTGACAGTATTTATACTTTACAAGAAAAATATTTACTGACTTTTCTCTAAATGTTACAGAAATCTGTGCTACTATTCTTAAGTTATCTTAAAACAAACTATTATAAATAGAATTTCAGTACTGTGTTGCTGCTTATGTAAATTTGTCAGAAGAGTTGACAATTGCCTTTAAACCCCTGACTGATCTAATTGCTTTGTTTTGCTATGAAAGGGGAGTGTTAAGTTCTCTTCCCCTCTGCAATAAAAGCACTGAAAACAATTCCACAGCTTTCTGTCTTTTTTATATCAGCTGCTGTGTTCCTGACATTAGCAGGATTAATTACCCATCTAAAATTGATAGTAGTACCTGACAGGGTAAACTACATGGCATGGCATTAACTGTGTCAATCATATGTCATGTAGGTGGAGATGAATTTCTCTGCAAAGTATGTGAGAAGTTGAGTTTAAAAATAAAAAAGTAGGTGGGCTTTCGCTTCCTTTGACTCCAATGCAAGGAAATAAAAGTTTTAAAAACTACAAGCAGGTTTGTGGTACATACACAGTGCTGGAACCATATTGAATTAAACTGTATAAGAGGGTGGAGTTTTCCTTTTATATGATTGTTTTGAAAGTTTATGGTAAACTATTTAGCTCGACACACATTGATTTTCAGATGATTAACAAAAAATGATGCAAAAGATTTATTGTGTAAAGATGGTTATATCTGTGCAAACAAAAGCTCAGTATGGCCCTTGGTTGTTGATTTATTTATTTTTCAGGTTAACTGGTCAATGACCCTTCTCCGTCAGACACGTAACATTTATGACTTGTGACGCTTTCTTATAGATAAGATGTGAAACAGTATTTGCATGACCTTAAATATTTGTACAGTTACATTGTATTGCTTATACTGTTTGTTTATAGAGAAATTATGCAAATCTATTAAGCGGTAGCATTGTTGCCTCACAGCAAGAGGTTCTCCCGTTCGATTCTCGGCTGGAATGTGGGGAGTGCCTTCTGTGTGGAGTCTGCATGTCCTCCCCGTGGTTGGGTGGGCATTCGAAAATAATGCGTAATGGGCGTGCCTTTGTTGAAGGTTGAACGTCGAGCTGGCACCTTGGCGTTCGTCAAAATCTACTGCCAATCATTAGTGGACCAGAGTTCCGCTGTGGCGACCCCTAACCGGGAAAAGCCGAAAGACAACAACATTATTCAAATATGAACTGAATAGTAACTTTTACTAAGATTACTACATTGTAGTGAAAACTGCAGTGGTGGTGCTGCGGTAGCGTTGTCGCCTCACAAGTAGACGTTGCCTGTTTGATCCTCAGTTAGAGTGTCTTCTGTGTGGCGACATGCGTGAACGGGCGTTCCTTTGTTGAAGGTTGTGCGTTAGGCCCGGCAAGCCAGCACGTAAAACTCTACTGCCAATCATTAGCGGACCAGAGTTCCACTGTGGCGACCCCCTAACCGGGAAAAAGCCGAAAGACACAAACAAACTACATTGTAGTGAAAATGTCCTCAATGAATTAACAAAGATTAATACATTGTAGCAAAAATGTCCTCAATGAAACCTGTGCAGTATACATGACAGTGTTTGCAGATAATTTATATATAATGTATATAATGTATACTATTATATACAGAACTTATACAGTGTTATTTACCACTCAGCAGTAGTAAATGCAGAAAGACAATACATCAGATTATTTGTAATTTTTTTGTTTAATCAGGGGCATTGATGCACTGACATTTATATGAATCTGTTAAGAAGTTTAGTCAGATTTTATTTTATTGTTTTTATTTATTCTTTTTAATTAGTATATTCAGTGATATTCCAGCTTTCTTGAGGTAGAATGTTCTCATATTATGAACTGAATAGCGGTATGACTAATCCTATGTATTCATCGGTTTGTAGTTTATGTGCGTGTTTGTTTTATTCTGTTTAATTTGTTGCTAAGTATGGATGTCATTTTTTGTATAGGAATTTAAATACTGTAGTGTTGAGAAGAAAGTGAGCTCCAGTTGTTATAAAGATCTATCCAGGACCCCTTTTCCCATTTTTTCACATGGCGTCAGGGTGTCACCCCAACAGTGGCAATCATCTAGAGCCAGGGTTTATACCACTAGGTGGCTAGCCCTGCCATGGTTATTCTTCCATACCACACACTCACACACACACTGTCACATGTATGACCAATTTAGGGTGCCCAGTCCATCTACTGCATGTCTTTGGAATATGGGTGGAAACCAGAGCACCCAGAAGAAACCTACATGAAAACAGGGGCGACATGCAGGCTTCACACAGAAGGCACCCCAGTCAAGAATCAAACCAGAGAACCTCTTGCTGTGAGACGGTAGTGTTATCCGTTACACCACTGTGCCATCCAACTGTTATAAACATCCATTTTGGTTTCAATATTGAGATAGAAACATGTTCATTTTCTGGGATGGGATGTATACATATAAATAAATGTGTGTGTGTGTGTGTGTGTGTGTGTGTGCCCATTCATGCGCTAGATATTTTGCTTTTATTATTTTTTTATTTATTTATTTTTATTTATTTTACATTTGTTGACCGGGTTTGTCTGACTGAGCTGATAGGCCTTTTTCAGTGGAGGCCCTGGGAGAAAAGCTCCACAGATTTACAATAAGTTAATTTGCAGGAATGATCTTTGTGTTAAGAACTATTGTTGGAAGTACATATTCTAGTTGGGTGGTTGATATATTCAAGATATTCACTTTCCCAGGTCTGATGCTTGACTAGTGACGTTATGTTAAGGGAATTTTAGTTGATTTAGAGTACCATGCACAACAGTTTCTGTGGGAAATTAGAAATGTAGATATCGATTTATTGATTTTGATTATTGATCTTTTCCCGAACAGATTCAAGGTTTTTCAATCCCTCAGAAAATACTATGAGTTGTTACAGAAGGATTTTCCAGAACCCACAACCTTTCCTTCTGTCCTGTATGCTTTAGAAGATGTGTCTTACTGCCTGCAGTTTTCCAGATACTCAGCCAGCTCTCACTAAAAAGTCAAATGGCATACATAACGTTTCAGTCTCCTAATTTTTTATACACTATTCCCAAACCTGACCCAACAGTTATAGCTTTAGCTGATTCCACTGCTGCTAAACACTTAGTTAATTCCAATCCGACTCTGTCTAATAAAGATGGGAAAATTATTGATAGTATGGGGAAAAAGCATATACTTTTGCAAATCTGATTTTCAGAATTTTGAAATGTCAGGTTCATACATTAAAATTTGTTCTGATAAACTGTGAAATTATGAGGAATGTTTTATCTGCTGTTTCTTTTTTTGTGAAGAAAACTCTGCTTTAAATAGCTTTGTTTCGTGTGTTGCACAGGTCACTACTCATTGTTTGCAGTATGTGTATGACTGTTGATACTTCTTCCAGGGCTAAGGCCATGGGTACTGTTTTAAGGAGGTTTAGTTGGCTGCATTCTCAGAACCTTCTGGATGATGTAAGATGAGATTTTAAATTCTCCTTTGGATAGAAATTTAGTGTTTGGCCCCTCTAGTGCAAAGATGAACAAAAAGTGTGATGAAGGGGGCAAGCTGATCCAGTGAATCCCTAAGATTTTCCAGCTCTTCTTTCCAAATTATCCAAAGGATTCTCTTTCTCATCTAGTTTTGGTAAAAAACAGAACTAGCAGCCTCAACAGAATACAAGTAAACAGACATCTAAGAAGTGGAAAGGAAGTTCCAAAAAGAAGTCTCAAACCTCCCAAAAACAAGGACAGTCCATCAAGTCCAAATGACTATTCAAAACACCTTGTGAACCCCTCACACCCTGGTACATTTACTCTTCCAGAAAGTGAAAATCTCCATTTCTCTCTGGCAACAAATTGTTTCAGACAAATGGATTCATACAATTATTCAACAAGGTTATAAGTATCAGTGGGAGGACATTCCTCCTTTCTATGGGGTCATTCCTCATCCTGTAGATCATACTGTTTTGTTTCTGCCTGTTCTTCATCACATTTTGTTGCAAGGAGTGATAGAGCAAGTTCCTCTTTCCCAGGTGGGGAATAGGGTTTATTCAAGGATGTTCCTAGTGCCAAAGAAAGAAAATGGTTAGAGATCAGTTCTGGATCTTTCTTTCTTAAACCTGTTTATGATAGTACCCACATTCAAAATGTTGTCACTTCACAACCTGTTACTTCTTCTTTTTTCAATTTTCCTAGTAACTCTAGACTTAGACACTTATCATCACATCCCCATTCAGCTAGCCTTTAGATGTTTTTTAAGGTTATGTGTGTCTGGCTCACATGATCAGTTCTCTGTCTTACCCTTGAACTGCACCAAGAGTGTTCACATTAATGTCCAGCTCCAGTTCTAGCTCATTGTAGGGTATAGGGTATCCACATTTTTCTATATTTAGACAACTTGCTTATCTTTGCTGTGTCTTTTTTAAGATGTCAGGAATCTCTCTCTCTCTCTCTCTCTCTCTCTCTTTGGTGAGAGATCTCTTGCATAAACTGGGATTCCAGGAGAACATTCATAGTTTTTCTTGACTGTTTCACACAGAATTGTGTTCTTGGGATGTCATCTGGTCACCTCAGTTCAAAGATCTTTTCTTCCACAGTGAAAAAAATCAGTCTTTATTTAGATCTATTTCTAAGGTTTTCCACGGAGACTGCAGTCACTGTGAGGAATATGTCAGCAGTTTGGGTCTCATGACTTCCCATACTCTGGAACAAGCTACCCATCTATGTCAAGCAAAGTTCCTCATTAGCAGTCTTCAAGAAAAATCTTGATGATTGGATGGAAAATAGGAAATACACCCCGGGGATCACTTCTGTGGCTCTGCTTGACAGGGGCACAGGAAAATAACCACCTTGGGTGGAAAAAGCCAGAGAACCTTGTTGGCTAGGCTTACATAGGTCCTTGGGCCAATAGCCTAGTATCTAACTATGAACCTATGAACCTAATCCTTTTAATTGCTCTGTACCATTGAGATCCCTGGATGCTGTATTGCTTTATATTGTTTATTTATCTGTTTATACTTTTGTTGCAATGTGCCCAGTTTTATAGGCATGTAATAAAGAATGATTGATTGATTGCAAAAAAATCACAATAATGCACACTTTGCAACAGCCAGATTATTACACCATAACATCTTTTATGAGTAAAGAAAAAGTAGATATGATAAAATATTTAAAAAGATAACCAGTGGCTCCAGTTTTATTCCTAGCTTTTGATGGCTTGTTTTATCATCATGTCTTTTTATCTATCAGTTTACAACAAAGAAAAAAGGTAGAGGTGGAAGGCAGCAATGGGAAAATGTAGGTAGCATTGGAGGGTATAGTGAAGGTAGCAGGGGCTGACAAGCATTTAATGCAGACAAAGACTGACAGAGGAGGCAGTGATCCACAGAGGTTGCACATCTAATGATAGACAAGACTAGATTGCAACCTGAACTGAGTGAGACACAAGAATGGAAAGAACAATGATGGGGTATAGGGAGGGTCTTCAAGATGGGCTCCAAAGGAACCCACTATGATGTATGTCACCTTTGTGACTAACAACATAGGTTGGCCCAATATTCAGGACTGGCTGTACACATGAGGGGTTGCAGTGTGCCAGTGTGGGCATCTATCCACAAGCCCATCATGACATTCATCAGCCTCTGCATTGGGTTACAAAGAGGACCTTTCAACATTACTTACAGATGATGAACCCCCCCTCCCGCAAGATGGCCATGGATGCCACTAGTGAGTCCTCCACATAGGTTCATAGGTAGGTACTAGGCTATCGGCCCAAGGGCCTACATAAGCCTAGCCAGCAAGGTTCTATAGCTTATGCCACCCAAGAAAGTTATTTCCCTGTGCCACTGTCCAGCAGAGACATAGAAGTGATCCCCGGGGTGTATTTCCTGTTTCCCATCCACTCATTAAGATTTTTCTTGAAGATTGCTAATGAAGAACTTTGCTTGACATAGATGGGTAGCTTGTTCCAGAGTATAGGAAGTCTCTGGGACAGGAATCTATCCCTCCAGCGTGTCCTGTTTATTGTGGTGACAAGGTTTAGGTCCCTAGAGCGTGTAGCACGGAGGGATTGGGATTTCTTTAGGTGTAGCATGTCCAACAGCTCTGGGTTTGACATAGCTTTATATGTTAGCCAGAGATCACCTCGGAGTAGGCAATATGCTACACAGTAAAGCTGGAGTTTTTTGAGGCGGTCAGTGTAGGGCATTTGTTTGAGGCCAGTAATCCTCTTTGTGAGGTACTTCTGTGGCCTTTCCAGCTGCTGCAGATGTCTTGTGAGGTACATTCCAAAAGGGGCGTTGTACTCTATAATGGGTCTAATGAGTGACGAGTAGAGGGGAACAATGACCTCTTTTTTCCTGGATGAGAACCCTTTTATGATGAGGTGTGCCACGTAGAAGGACTTCCTGACTACTGTGGCAATGGGACTATCAAAAGAGAGACTACTGTCCACCTGGGTCCCAAGGTCTCTTATCACACATTCGGTGTTAAGTAGATTGCTGCCTATGTGGTAGTTCATGGGTACAGAGTTTTACCAAAGGGGATGACACTGCACTTTTTGGCATTGAGCTTGAGGCCATGGCTCTGACACCAGGCATCTGTCTCAGTGAGGCCCTTCTGTGGGATGTCCACATCACTTGGGGACTTGACTATGGCTCCTAGTTTGCAGTCATCTGTGAACTTCATTAGCCAGAGGCCTTCTGTGTTAGCCTGTACTTCAGAGAAGTAGATACCAAACAGGAGAGGTCCCAGGACGGAACCCTGTGGTACTCCACTTGTCACTGCTTTGAGGTCAGATTTGGAGTCTGCAACTTTTACAATGTGGGTTCTGTCAGTGAGCCAGTTGGCAACCCATCTTGTGACATAGGGATTTATACCTAGTTTAGTGAGTTTTGCTATAATTCGAGAATGGGGGATGGTGTCGAAAGCCTTGGGACTGCAGGTGACCCACTGGTATACATGGTGGCTGATGCAGAGTGAGGTGGCCAACTATTCACTGTATCCGATCCTGTAGAAAAAGAATAAAAATGGAGGAATAACAAAACAAATAAAAAAAATGCAACAGATTATGATGTGAGTTACATGTCATTAAAGTATACAGTACTGGCAGTGATACAGTACCCTTACCCTACCAGCCTGTCTTGCCACCTTTGACAAACAATCCTATTTGCCTGTATCTCCTTGGCAACTGGAACATATGAAACAACAAAGTGATCAAAAACATATCTCTGTCAAGAAGAAGAGAATTACAGCTACAGGTGTTAAGCCTAATGTACAGTACAACATCAAGTACAGAATGCTTACAGCAATAGCTTTGAGAACATCTTGGTCACAGCTCAACAGACCACTAAATTTGTGTCTGAAGATTGATATCAGTGGCATCACTCAGCACCCTGGTAAGTTGGTGCCAGCCATCATTATTTTAAAGGCGTTCTGTCATGTTCTCATTGCCGGTGCTCCCTGTGGTTCTAGTGCAGCAGGTGAGTGAAGATCATACTCTCCTTGGTGTACCATGTGGGAGTCCTCTTGAACTCAGTGTTTGAAGATGTGATGTCCACTCAATGGATCTAAATTAGGAGAAAAATAGTAGCCTGGTACATGAGGCCTCACATACTGGACACTAAATAGTGTCCATTAACGGGCAGTATGGTAGCATGATGCTCATTAACTGTATTGTGATGCAAACTGACATTGGCAAAATGCAAATTGACTGTAGTATAGCCAGACTTTACAGTGGTTGTGCATGTTTACGTAGCTTACAGAACTTATGCAGCTACTGACCGACATTCAATGGAATAAGCTTCCCATGACCCTGAGAAGCATACCTCAGGTCTACAAATTCAAGAGATCTCTCAAAGAATACCTAAACCACACCTGGATATGTCACTGTAACCACCCCACCTGAATCCAGTCATCTCTCCACCTCTCCTCTTCTTCTTTATTCCTCTTTCCTTCCCAACTCAAATTGCCTTCTTTTACTCTTTGTTTTCTTTCTCCAGTTAACCTGCTTCTTCTACCTAATAAGCACCTGACTCTCTTTTTCTACTTCTCCTCTCTGTTCCTGACTTCCACTGTACTATCTCTTAACCTACTACGAATATCCACTCCTCCTGTTGTCTACAATTTGTAACTGATCAATAAACTTAGTCACACTATCTACTTTTCTGCATGTCTGTGCCTTCAACATGTTTATTTGCTTAACTATATTGTATACAAGTCTAGGTTTCTTTATTGTTATCTCATATATTGCTGCTATTATTGTATTATACATTTATTGTAACATGCATCTCTCAGTTATATTTGTACTGTTGGAGCTTTTCTCCCCGGGACTCCGCTGAAAAAGGGCTTTGTCCCAGATGGACTATCCTGGTCAGCAAATGTCAAATAAATAATTTAAGTGACCTTACAACCTGAGAATGTGCAGATGTGAGCACTGTGGCACTGATTATGGCTGATAATCCATTGTGTCAGAGCCACGATTCCAAGACTATCACTGTAAATCATCTCATTAACAAAATTGCTGAGCTGTGTTGCCCATTGTTACGTCACTAAAAACACAGTGACCATATTTTGGGAAACTGTATTATGGCAGAAAATGTACAGAATTAGAATATAGTGGATATTGGAGTGTCCTGCCATCAAAGCAGACTGACAGCAGACAGGACTACTGGTGATGGACCACAGGACTGCAGTGAGTGTGCAAAGGTACATAGAGGCAACAGGTACAGTAACCCAGCAGAGGAGTTATGCTGTACAAGGCATGACAGGGGACTGCTTGTTTGTAAGTAAGAGAGCACAGGGGACAGGGCAGGTCAAATTGCAATTGTGCTGTGTGAGATTAATTTGACAAGATGCAGGAGATGGAGCAAGATGGGTTACATTGCTTCTGATGGGGGAGGACAGGTTGCATTGCTTCTGATAGAGGATAAACCTGACAAGTCACAGAGCGCAGGGTAGGACAGGCTGCAGTCTTGCTGAGAGGGATCGACAGAACAAGACAGGTTACAGCATGCTTAGGAAGGGGAAGAGCAATCAACCTGAAAATGTATAGGAGACAGGGTAGGGCAGTTTGTAATCTTACTGTGTGGGGAATCAGCCTGTCAGGGCCTAGGGATCATGATCATGCCTCTTCATTGTCCTGCTTTGTAGGATTTGCTACAGCCTATCATATGCATATGGACTGCATAAGATGCTACAGGGGCATACCTGTCAACTGTCTAGATTTTTACCTGATATCTTTGGTCTGCTCTTCATAAAATCTTTAGTTTCCAGGCAAAACAGCTAGGGCTGAATTCAATAAATAATGACAGTCATTTGAGTTACAGACTTTATACCCTTCAGAAAGTGCATGGTGGGGCGGAGACTAGATGGCCAACTGAGAGCAGTGAATTTTGAGAGCTCCATAAACTAGTATAGTAATATAGGAAAATTTTATTATTTTCAAGTTTAAAACATCAGAAATCTATAGATAAACTACTAAACTACTTAAATATCAATTTTGGTAGAGATATACAAAATTTTCCTATCAAGTAACTTGGAGATATATTGAGTCACTGAATATGAACAACTCAAGGAATTCTCATCCAGATGCTGCTTTGAAAAAAGAACTGCAATTGATGACATATACCTTACAGGAACTATCATTAAAGATGGATGGCTTTAAAAATGACTTAGAAAACCTCAAATTAAATTCTCAAAAACAGACTGATACTCTTAAGGAACTATTACAGCAACACCATACAAATATAAATATAGAGACTTCTCTAAATGATATTGAAGGGAGACTCAAAAAGGAAGAATTCCAAAAAGAATTTTTGCTTAAACAGAATACATGGCTGCTTAACAAAATAGATGACTTAGAAAACAGGGAGAGGAGAAACAACATAAGGATCTTTGGTCTGCCTGAAAACACTGAAGGAGAAGACATTATTTCATTCTTAACAACCGGGATTCCTGGATTTTTAGACTTGAAAGAGGGACTTTCATTTGGAATTGAAAGAGTACATAGAGCACTGAAAAAACCTGCTTCTAACTCAACAAATACTCCACCTAGATCCATAGTTATACAATTTCTTTCATTTCTGTATAAGGAACTAACATTAAAATCTGCTTGGAAAAAGTCACCCTTAAAATACAATCAAAGCCTGATAAGGTTTGACAGTGATTATTCTTCCAGAATACTAAAACAAAGGAAAAAAAGTCTGGCCAATAATAAAACTGTTGAAACAAAACAACATTAAAGCACAGCTGGCCTTTCCAGCCAAGATAAAAGTATTTTTTGATAATGAGATGAGAACCTTTAATGACTTAGAAGAAGCTACTATATTCATCAAAAACAACAACATAGTGTCTATCCCAGAAGAAATGGAATGGATGGCCCCTGCTCTTAAAATAATAAAATAAACAAATCCTTGGACTGATGCTAGAAAGAAGAAACAAAAAATGGTTCCAAGATGGCTGTCCCAAAAAAATAACTCTTACAACTACATCTCTCAAAGTTTCAACTGATATGGTACATCACTTGTCATCTGTTTTTATTAAAAAAAAGGAGGGTTCCTTAAACAACTGAGAAACAGTAATGATTTATTAAGAATGTTTATAGAGTCCAATAATTCTTCACAAACAAAGGTAGGTCAAGATGGGTTACTATTTACATTATATATAAGCCAAACAAAGCAACATATAATATAAACATAGAAGTTTCTATTCCCCTGTTTGAACTCAATGAATACTTATCTTGTTCATTTTTCATTGGTTTTACTTATAATAATTTAAGTAATTAATTAACTAATTCAACAAGGTACCATACATAATTCAGACTCAAATGTAACAAATTAACATCATATATAATACTAGTAACAGTAAAGTATTTTGAAAAAAAAATGCTGTCATGGAGACTAATGCCTTCTTCAGTTAAAGTATGATTTAGAAATGTCATGTATATCCTGGTTAAATAATAGTAGCAAGCTCTTAGTACAAATGTCATCATTGTTTGTTTGTCTTTCGGCTTTTTCTCGGTAAGGGGTTGCCACAGCAGAACTCTGGTCCCCTAATGATTGGCAGTAGATTTTTACGAAACGCCGAGGTGCCAGCTCAACGCCCAACCTTCAACGAAGGCATGCCCATTTACGCACACATGTCTTTCGAATGATACCCAACTGCGGGGAGGACATGCAGACTCCACACAGAAGGCACTCCCAAGCCAAGCCGAGAATTGAACAGGAGAACCTCTTGCTGTGAGGTAACAATGCTACCGCTGTACCACCGTGGAATCCTGTACAAATGTCATCATTATTCTGTCTAAATATAGTTAATATCAGTTACAGCATGTATCACAGCTACGAGTGCTGTTTGATCAATCTTGATATGGTGTGCGTGGATGCAGCTGTGTCTGGCAGCTAGTACAAATGTCATTATTATTCTGTCTAAACATAGTTAATATCACTTATGGCAGGTATCATAGCTTCGAGTGCTGTTTGATTAAACCTGACATGGTCTGTGTGGATGCAGCTGTGTCTGGCGGCTGTTGTATGTTGCCATTTTCATCTCCGGGAAGCTGTGGGTTGCAGCTTGTGATCAAGGTTTACTGATGCTTATGTATTAGGAAGAGACATTTGGTGTTTTAGCCTGGATCCGGGGGAAGGGGGTGGATAAAACTGTGATTTGAGATATTTTGGCAGAGAATAGTTTGTTTATACATCTGCTGAGTGAGAGGTAGGAAAGCTTGAAGAATGTGTTATCTCTTGTTGTGGTGGCTTGTTGGGAGTTTTTTATTTTGATTTGGTTGCTCTCCATTCTTTTCCTGGTTGCTGTCTTGCTGAAAGGGAGGGAATTTAGGCTTGAAGTTGCAGTGAAGTGAAGCTTTGCTTCAGGTACAGTATGAGCCTCTGGTATGCAGTACACATACACACTAACAGAAACAGACACTCCCAGGTTGCTATGGTAACAGAGACAGAGTGACGATAATGCTTAACGGCTCTAAGGAGCCTCCCAAGATGATTCTCGGCAATGCTTTTGGTTTAAAAAAAAATACATATATATGCATAATAAAAGGGCTGTTTTAAACCACATGTACACATATTAATGGTCTCCCAACACTTCATTTAGCTCATTAAGTTGATTCTTGATAAAAAAAAATAAATAATAAGCGCACATTTTATATTTAAAATGTATTTTGGTCCAAACACATTAAGGACTTGCATAAGAGTGGAAGTCTTGAGTTATTGTGATAGACTAAGAGCACTTGGTCTTGTGCAGAACCCTTTGCAGTGGTTTGGGAGGTGAGCTTGCTCGGATTTGTTGGGCATATGGGGATAGCTGATTCTAGGGGTGTTTGGGGTTGCCGGGAAGTGCTAGAGAGTCATCAGATTTCCTTCATGGAAATATTTGTGGGAATGGAAGGCGTTTTGAGTGGTTCACTGGCAGAGTGGCCACTGCATAGAACAGGCCGGTAAAATGGAACAGGACAAATATTGGTTTGGATATTTTAAGAACAGCCTGGAAACACACCACATGAACTAGTGAATGGTATTCTGGCAAAACTGGATGGGTATTGTTGCCAGTGCTTGAAGTACTGATATGTGTGTATGTAAGGATGGAAATATAACAAATAAGAAACTAGAAGGGTCTCATAATTTAAAGTGTATGGACTGTATAAACATGCTTGGAAGGAGCTAATAATAAGAATAAGCATTACAGCTTGTGGTCTCTCAAATAACTAAGCAACAGCCAAAAAAAAAAAACACACGCAATAGTTATGTAATGTATGATTTTAGTAAATCTAGACATAACATATATAATCGTCATATAAGATGAGGCAGTCTGCTGAATTTAGATATTAAAGGCAGGATTTAATAACATGGGCTTGTGTATAATAACACTACTGTCTTAACTTGTCATAAATGACATACACTACATTGAACATCAAGGGGAGGCATGATGGTTTTCTTGTATAAATAAATATGCATAACAAGTCATGTAATTCCTTTAACTTGAATTGTAGTTTTCGTAACCCATTTTGACCATACATAATACTTAAACTAATGTTTATACATAACATCAGACTGACATCAGACTGACAAAGTTGTTCAAGAGAAACAATACAAGCCTGAACTTGAAATGTCACAGAACGTAACAATCCTATTCTGAACAAGTAGTATTAAATTGACAATAGACACTCAGTTTAATTACATGGGCTTGTGTATAATAACACTTCTTTTTTTTTCCGCAAACATTTTTTATTTTTCAAATACAGTTGAATAAATTCCATAATATTTGTATATAACATCTTAATAACTATGTATCATATTTACATCAGCCTGACACTATAACAGAGCTCAATATATACAATTGCTTTATAGGTATAACAGTCCAGTTATCAGAGTGTATCTGCTCAGTTGTTGTAAAATGTCAGTCAGTGACTTTTTCCATGGCTTGTTAATAAATGGCTTAAGATGAATCCTTAATTCTTTAATTTTAATTTCCAACAATACTGTGGTCTTCAGCAGGCTGTAGAAGTCTTCCAAAGTCGAGATTGTGTTTGTATTCCATATTCTTGTTATATTCTTCTTGAGATTGCAAGTATTGTCCATACTAGATACATATTTGACTCAAATGAGGACCTTCGTACACATTTAATATTACTAGAGGTTTAGATAAG
Source organism: Protopterus annectens (assembly GCF_019279795.1). Classification (NCBI taxonomy): domain Eukaryota; kingdom Metazoa; phylum Chordata; order Ceratodontiformes; family Protopteridae; genus Protopterus; species Protopterus annectens. The sequence goes on along the minus strand of NC_056744.1, from coordinate 106,928,504 downwards.
TTAAACAAGTCATTAAATAAAGCTTGTAAAAAGTTTTTAATACCATTCCAAAATGGCATAATTTTAACACTGTCGAAAAAAATGTGATTCCAGTCTGCATTGTGTATTTGCTCACACCTCCAACATATTCTCTTTGTGGAAGAATTACTTTTAGTAATTCTGTCTGGAGTTAAGAATGCTCTGTGCAAGCATTTCCAATTAAAAACTTCCCAGTATTGTCTAAAGGATGTATGTTTTATTGATAATAAAATATTTGACTTAATTTCTTCAGTTAGCTGTAATGAGTGTCCTTTTGTTATATAATTTGAATATGAGGACTTGGGTGTTGTTTTATAATTTATCAATATCTTGTAAAATTTTGAAATACTGTTTCCCATGTCATAATTATTATATATGATTTCATATAGGTATTTCGTAAGTTTAGATATTTCTTTAATGAAGAATTACTAATTGTTCTGTATAAATCTTGCAAATACATCAGAATGCTTTGCATAGTTAGCCAATTTTGTTGTGGAATTTTGTATGTTGTTTCTATTGTTTGCATAGCCAAAACTTTTAGTTCTTTGATACATTGAAACCAACAAACAAATCCTTTCTGTTCCCGGAATTAATTATTTCTCTGTATATTTTATGTGGATAGCTCTTTGTAACTATGAATGGTGGAATGGTGTTAAAAGATCAAACTAGAGTTTTAAACCTGTATTTGCAATAATAATTTTCCTAAATGAGTCAGTGTAATAATTAATCATACAAGTTTTAGTGGGCTTAGTTGTGTTATATTGCATACTAATACATAATATGTGCCATGTCAAATTGTTTTTATCTGTTTGAATTTTTGTTGTAAATTAAATTCATTTATTGATATTACAGTTAGTAATTCTTTCCAATTTGCAGAATAATTTGGATTTATCCAATCTGAGATTGTTTAGGTATTTATGCTTTTATATATGTTTCTATATCAAGAAAGTTTAATCCTCCCTGTTTCCGTGGTCTGATATGATGTATTAAAGCTATTCTATTTCTTTTGTGAAAGCATAACACATTTTATTAGGCATGAGTTTATTTCTTTGAGTATATTCCTTTCTGATAACAGTTGTATTGCCAAATCCATATATAGAATATTGGGTAGTAAAACCATTTTTATTAACTGTAGTGTATCTTCAAATGTTAATATTATTTTGTTCCATTTTTCCCCAGAGATTTCAATTGTATTGACGATATTATAGTAGTTTTTTGAGACTCATTCATTATTAACCTTGCATAACTCAATTCCTAGATATTTTAAGGTAGATTCTTGTTTCCGTATAATGTGTTTCCCCTTCATCTGCAGTTCTTTTTTTATTTAAAAATACAAATTTTGATTTTGATTTATTGAAATGTAGTCCTGAAGTCCTGTAAAATGTGTCAATTACAATATTTAATTCTTCTAATGTCTCTTTTGTATTGGATAATGTTAATAATATGTCATCAGCAAAGAGCATTACTTTAGAATTATATTGTTCATAAACATCTACTACTTTGAGTTTTGTATTGTTACTTATTGAAACTGCCAATATTTCAATAGCCAAAGCAAATAGAATTGGTGACATGGGACATCCTTGTTTAGTACCCTTTGTTATATGTATAGATTCAGAGATGAAAAGACCTAGCTTAACATACGCTAAATTATTTGTATATATATTCTTTAGTAGATGAACAAAGGAAGGAAAGAATTCAAATAACAGCAGAATTTTGAATAAATAGTCCCAATTTAGGGAATCAAAGGCTTTCTCTATATCTAAGCCTATTATGAATGTTTCTTCATTTTCTTTATTAACATAATCTATAAGAGAAATTATCCTTTTAATATTGTCATGTGTGTGTCTATGATATATAAATCCAGTTTGATCGTTATTTATTGTTTTGGATAGTGGTATTTTCAATCTGTTAGTTACTTTTGTCATAAATATCTTATAGTCATTATTTAATAATGATATAGGTCTATATGAGGTACAGAGGTTTGGGGATTTGTTTTTCCTTTAGGATTGGTGTGATTAAGGAATATCTCCAAGAGGGTGGTATTAAAGCTTGTGACTGAATTTCTAATAGAGTTTTATGGAAGAGGGATAGTATCTTTGAAGGAAAAAGTTTATATATTTCCATAATTATGCCATCTATACCTGGAGCTTTATTATTTTTACCCTCTTTAATTGTATCTGTAATTTCTGTGTAGGATATGGGTGCTTGCAGATCTAATTTTAGTATTCTGGTATTTTTTATATTAGAACATTTTTCATCTAGATTTAATTGATCGATATGTATAGTTTCTTTTTGGAAATGTTCTATATAGTGATTTCTATAGGCATCAAGAATGTCACCTATATCTGAGACATTTTTTCCCTTTCTTTTCATGGAAGATACTTTTAATGTTATTAACTTTTGAATGTATTTTGATTATTTTGGATAAATTATGTAGATATTTGGGAGAAGTGGCCAAGGTATTCATTTTAAATTTTTTCTAAAGCTAAACTAGTTATATGTGTTAGAATTTCATTGTATTTATTGTTTAATACTTCTACTTTCTTTTTCATCTCCAAATTATTTTGTTTTTTTTTCAGCCTTTACTGACAAAAGTTTGGATTATAGATCTAATAATTTTTTTTATACCACGTTAGGGTTTTACCATATATGTAAGCTTTTAATGTGCCCCATATCATTATTTTATTTATCTCTCAACTCTTCAATTTTAGATGTGAAGTTGTTAAATCTCGCCGTTTATTCTCACTGATGGGTTCGGAGCCGATCCTTGGCTCTGACATGGCCGATAGCAAAGCTCAAGGTTTGCCAGTAGCTCGAGACCAAGCCCCTTATCCCATAATGCATTGCTGGAATTATCCCAGATCTAGTTTGCCGCTGCAAGAGAGATCTCGGTGATCCAGTTAGCTTGGACCATTTTGACAAATCGCAAGTTTAAAAAACTATTTTTTTCTAGTTTTTTGGGTGATTGTTAGTGTTCAGTGTGTTTCTAGTTTAAAATAATAATAGTTTAGTAGGTTAGTTTTTGTAGAGATCTACCCTGTGTGTAGTTTTTTTTTTTCTTGGTGTTAGGCGCTTTCTTGGCCCTATTTAGTCTTGCTATCTTCAAGTGTTATTAGTTTTCTTAGTGTGGGCTTAGTTAGCCCTGTATTTAGCCTTTACAGTTATTTTTTGTGGTGTTCTGTTGAAAGAATATCTGATGAGAGAGAGAGAAATCTCATCCCAAATTGGGGTTTAAAAAGTGTCCAGATTGTGGACAGAAAATGTCCATTATGGATGGACATGTCCAATGTGTTTATTGTCTGGGGGCTAAACACCTCCAAGACTCCTGCAGTATATGCCATTCCTTTTCATTGAGGGTTCTCTTAGAAAGGAGGAGAAAACTAATAGATAGGGGATTACTGCAGCATTCTTTTTCTGAAGTGTTGGGTAGTCAGGAAAGTGCCAGCACTTCATCAAAATCTTCGAAGTCTTCTGATTCCAAACAGACCAAGAGGGCAAAGAGATCAGAGGGTACAGGGTCATCGGCTCCACAGCTCTCGGAACTGAGTGTCCCTTTGGTTCGGAGCCAGCTCCCAGTCTTGGAGCTGGTCTCCGAGGTCCCCTCATCTCCTCTGCTTCAGTCAGCACCTTCGGTGCATTCCTCTAAGTCTTCTGTCAGCTTCTCTGATTTGGATATAGATCGACTAGTGCAGAAGCTTTTAAGGGCACCAGGACTTGCTAAATTGTTGTCAGCACCGACCACTTCGTCAGAGTCGAAGACCATTGAACCGGATTTGACTACTACTCCTCCGAGCTGTACTGGACCCTCGGAGCCAAAGGAGCCAGAACCAATGATTGTCAAACCCTTGGAACTGAGACCCACGCCGGTGTTATCGGTTCCATCTACTTGGACGTCCTCGGCACTGACCGAGGACACTAGGAGCCGATGCTCTCCTGTCGCACCGATATGTCGGTGCAGATTCTTCCTCTCGGGGCTTCGGCTCAGATGAGCTCGGCTCCTACCTCAGGCTCGGAGCCTATGGTTTTGGTGCAGGAGGAGGTCCGTCTACCCCTTCTCGTCGGAGCCATGGCACTTTCGACGCCATGAGGAGAGTCATGTCTCCTAAGACATCATCAGCATCGGTTCAGCCTTCCCTCTTCCCTCAAGTTCCTGTGTCCGCTTCTTCATCTACTGGTCCCCCTGCGAAGCGTAGAGACCCTGAGCCTCAAGTACCCCCACAGGGTGTCCCCTGCTCTTCCGAGACCTCCCCAGATCCCCCCACTGAGGAGGTATCCAGGAAGAGATTGTGCAGGAGGCGGCACTTAGACTCCCCACAGGAGTCTTTGACATCTGACACTGACCTGGATGAGTCAGAAGGGTCCCCTCGATCCCCCTCTGAGGATATCTCCTTTGCAGAGATATTAGAGATCCTGAATCAGAGAGACGGTTGGCAGTCCAAACCCCTACTGAGGATGAGTCAGTGCTCTTAAAGGCTTTTGGGTCTCAACCTTCCACTTCTTGGGTGTCTCTGCCTTACGATGAACTCATGGACCTGATCTCTCCTAAGGCGTGGGAGTCACCGGAGGCCATGGAACCTGTTCCTCGGAAGCCAAACAAGTTTATCTCTGCCCCAGTGGACAAAGCCTTTTTGACCAAGGGAGTGCCTGTTGATGCCATGATGGTAGCTGCAGCCACCCAAAAGGAAGTGTCTGAAACATCCACATCTATCCAGCCTCCTAATAGAAAGTCTAGGATCATGGATAGATATGGGAAACGCATGTTTAGTTCAGTGACCTTTTTTCTTCGATTGCTAAACTATTTAACCCATTTCACGAGACTCCAAAGAGATCTCCTGAAAGAGCTAGGAGATATTTTTCAGGGTACGGTAGCTGCAGGGGTGGCCGACAAAGTCAACACACAGCTTGCTACCCTAAATTCGATTGTGAACTCGTCCATGCGTTTCATATCATATGCAGCTGATGGTTCGAGTAGGGCCGCTAGTTCAGGCATTGCTCTGCAGAGACAAGCCTGGATGCATCTTTGTTCCTTTGTGGAGCCCTTTAAGTCTTCCTTTATTAACACTCCGTTTGACGGCTCATCACTGTTTGGGCCTAAAGTAAAGGAAACATTAACCAGGTGTGAGCAGGAAGGCAGAGTCCGTTTTTCTACCCCTACTTGGCCCTATCCCAAGGGCCCTACGGGCGGAAAAATGTGGTTCCGAAAAGCACAGGGAACCTTCCAGGACACACATGGAGAAACCCCCTCTAGAGGCAGAGGAGGGGGTTATAATGGAAGACGCCACTCGCATGGCAGAGGGGGTCCACAGCAACAGGGAGACAGAGGACAGTTCTCTGGTCAGCCCTACCAGCGCCCCTGAAGGGAGGCCCGGCTATCCGGCTCTCGAGGCAGTCGGGGGTCGCTTATCTTTGTACCCAGAAGCCCGGCTAAACATAACATCGGATACTTGGGTACAAAGCATAATTTCCAGAGGATATTTCATACCGTTCTCTACCCCTCCCACTCCTGTATACAGAATCCCAGATGTTCCACCCAGTCTCAGGGAACAAGCAATCATAGAGGTCCACAAATTGCTAGAAAAAAAGAGTCATCCAACCAGTCCCAGCAGACCAAGTTGGATTCGGAACATACTCAAGATTCGTTTTGGTACCAAATAAAACAAGGGACTGGAGACCTATCTTGGACCTCAGTAGACTCAATCAGTTCGTAAAGAAAGAGAAGTTCCGAATGGTCACTCTTCAGTCCATTCTTCCCTTCCTAGGGAAAGGCATTTGGATGTGCTCCACAAATCTCAAGGACGCATACTATCACATAAAGATGAACAGACGCTCCAGGGATCACCTGCATTTCCAGCTGGGAGCCAATCATTACCAGTTTTCAGCCCTGCCCTTTGGTCTCACTACAGTCCCCAGAGTGTTCACCAAATGCGTGGCAGTGGTCACGGCTCACCTGAGGCATGTAAGATTCCAAGTGTTTCCATTCCTAGACGTTTGGCTCCTCACCGCTACCACCAGGCATCAATTGACTCATGCAACACAATAAACTCTGACACTCTGCCATCAATTAGGCATTACAGTCAACTTTGAAAAGTCTGCCTTATCGCCATCGCAGCATACTGTTTTTATAGGAGCAGAGTTAGACACTTCAACCACCACTCTACATCTTCCAATCGAAAGAGTCTCACTTCTCCACCAACACATCAACTCACTGGTGTCAAAGAACAAAGCTACAGCAGCAGAGGTCTTGAAGGTGCTAGGTTTGATGGCAGCAAGGTCGCAAGGATGCATATGCGAATCCTTCAATGGCTCCTCTTTGCTCAGTGGTCTTACCAGAAACTGCCATTGCACCACATAATTCTCATCACAGGTACCTGCAAGAGAGACCATCGGTGGTGATTGAAGTCTCTTCATGTCACAATCGGAAGGCCCTTTGCCCCCCCCCCCCCAGTAACCACTGTGACCACGGACGCTTCCCTGATAGAGTGGGAGGGGTTCATTTTCAGGGAAAGACTGCCCAAGGCACATGGACAGATCAAGAGTCACATCTGCATATCAATGTTCTGGAGTTGAGAGCGGTACTTCTGGCATTGCAGTACTTTCAGGACTCTCTTCTTCTAGGAACTATTGCAATTCAGACGGACAACATGTCAGTAGTCTGGTACTTGAACAAGCAAGGTGGAACCAAGTCTTATCCCCTTTGTCAAGAAGCCCTCAGGGTCTGGCAATGGGCTGTGTCATCCCAATGTTTTCTGTTAGCAACACACATCCCGGGAAAATCCAATGTGATAGCGGACAAGCTAAACAGGGTAATATTGCTCCCTCACGAGTGGTCTCTCAAACAACAGGTTGCAGAGTTGATTTTTCACAAATGGGGCCAGCCTTGCTGCGACCTCTTTGCCAGCCATATCAATTTGAAATGCAGAAGCTACTTTGCCCTAATACCGCCTCTGGGACATCCCCCGAGAGATGCACTCATACACGATTGGCCCCCGGGTCTCCTTTATGTATTCCCTCCTTTTCCATTGATACCCAGATTTTTACAGAAAGCAAAATCACTGGGAAGGACTGTCATCCTCATAGCCCCCTACTGGCCTTGACAGATTTGGTTCCCATTTCTCCACCATCACCTGTTGGAAGATCCATGGATCCTGGACCCAGTTCCGGACCTTCTGACGCACCCGTCAGGGAACCTCCATCCTTCCCTGCAGTCCCTGAAACTGACTGATTGACTAATCCACTTCCCCTAATTGCCAGGCTTCATTCAATTTCAGAAGATACAAGACAAATTCTCTTGTCTTCTCACAAGCCATCGACCAGGAAATTATACTGCAGTAAGTGGAAAAGGTTCTCAATTTGGGCCAAAACACAGAATATTGACCCTTTCTGAGCTCCACTATCGTCCATTTTTTTTGACAAAGATTTTTAAGGAAGGGGCAGCAGCTGCTAAAGTTCCAGTCCAGTTAGCTGCCATCTCAAATTTCCACCTTGGATTCGATGGCTCGAACGTTATGGGCCATAAGTTATCTAAAACTTTTCTTAAAGGTGTTCTTCACATGAGACCTCCTGTCAAAATTCCTTATTCTCCCTGGAATTTGAACTTTATGCTGTTTGAAATTATTCTCCCTCCTTTTGAACCAGCATCTTCTTGTAATGTCAAATATTTATCCTGGAAAACTATTTTTCTATTGGCCATTATTTCTGCCCGCAGAGTGTCAGAACTCCAAGCATTATCTGTCAGACCACCTTACATGATTTTCCATGCTGATAGAGTATCTCTCAGAACAAACCCCTCATTTTTGCCTAAAGTCTGTTCTGAACCCAATATCAATCAGGTCATTGAGCTGCCAGTCTTTTTTCCCAACCACTCTAATAAATTGGAATACATGCTGCACAAACTTGATGTACACAGACAACTCAGATTTTATCTTGACAGAACTAAGGATATTAGAAAATCAGATCAACTTTTTGTATCCTTTTCAGAAGCCAGAAAAGGTAATCCAGTGGCTAAAACAACTTTATCTAAATGGTTATCAGATTGTATATCCTATGTTTATGCGAATGCTAACATGCCTTTGACACATAAACCTAAGGCTCATTCTACCAGAGCTATTTCTACGTCTTCTGCCTTTCAAGCTAAGTTGCCCCTTGACAATATTTTTGCTGCTGCCACGTGGTCTAAGCCTCATACCTTTATCACACATTACAAAGTAGATAAGGCTTCCAGGGACAGGTCTTCCTTTGGTTCCACGGTACTGAAAAAGTACTTCCATGAGCCACCCAAGATTGAGGGTGCTAGGGACGCTACCCATCAGTGAGAATAAATGGCGAGATTTAACAACTTCACATAAAGAAGTTATGTACTTACCATAACGTTCCATGTGAGTTGTTTATCTCACCTTTATTCTCACATCCCTCCCTCCTTCCCCCTCCTGGCTGGCAGGAGACTTAAAGGTGTACTATCCTGGCTCCTCAGTACTTCTTTCCTTTGGAAGGTGTTTTCCTTTTAGAGTAGGGTAAAGGTATATGTATATATGTGTGTGTGTGTGTGTGTGTGTGTGTGTGTGTGTGTGTGTGTGTGTATATATATATATATATATATATATATATATTTGCAGCAAACAAGATCTGAGTTAATTCCAGCAGTGCATTGTGGGATAAGGGGCTTGGTTTCGAGCTACTGGGAAACCTTGAGCTTTGCTATCAGCCGTGTCGGAAACGAGGATCGGCTTCGAACCCATCAGTGAGAATAAAGGCGAGATAACATTACTTCTTTTTATATATGCTGGAATCCTGGAGTTAAAGATTAATGGTTTGTATCCATTTTGAAGTTTTAGTATCAATGAACTGTGGTCTGAAAAGGGGCAGGGAGTGATTGAGAAATTAATGATTTTAGAGTGTAAGTCATGAGCAGCAAATATTTTATCTATTCTAGTTTGGGTACCAAATCTGTGATCTTGATGGGAAAACAACAAAGATTTATCTTCTTTAAATTTGAAAGTATCTACAAGATGAAATGATTCTACCCACTTGTTTAAAGCTTTTGATACAGCAGATGTACGCAGCAGTCTTTTATTTGTAGTTTCAGAAATATCAAATATACAGTTAAAATCTCCGCCTAATATTAAGTTCCCTTTATAATTAGTCAAAATAAAATCAAGTGTTTTTTAACAGTTCCTGATCCAATGCCTGGGAACCAGTGTAGATTGGCTAGGGTCCATATTCTGTGTTATTATATTTAACTATTACTAATGCCATAAGGCCTTCTTTATCTTCATACGTCTGGGTTAATCACATTTGTTTTCCATAAAATTGTTACCCCTTTTGTCTTTGTCTTCTAAGTGGATTACCCCAATATCATAAATTCCTTAGGATTCCATTTATAATTGTCATTTGTTTTGAAATTAGTTTCTTGAAGGAAGACAATTTGTGCTTTGTTCAGTTTTAAATATTTCAGTAGATTTAATCTCTTGCTAGGATTGTTTAAGCCACTGGTATTTAAGGATAATAAAGTTAAATCCATCTTAGGTTATTTAAACTATGTATTTTTTGTCTTATTCTGGCTATTAAACATTTTCCTCTGATAACTATAAAGTATATGTTTGAGCTTTTAAAGGAAATTATCAGTTTTATACTTTGAGTGTTTACCAATAAATATTGTTTTGGTCAGGCATACTAAAACGTTTTTTGTGAAATAACAAATTTAAACTAACAAATGTTAACAACACTAAGATCCGCACTAGCCATGGAATGAAAATCATTCCTAATCTGATGGATAAACCTAAGTCCATCAGATTATCGCTCATACCTTGACAATCCAGAACATCTGAGCTCCATAAATTAAATTATCATATGGAGAATATTTGTAATAGGAATAAGCAATATTTATATTATTTTGAACAGCTATAGTACTGTTGTAGATTAGACAGAATTCTAATACAATATAAATGTCTACTTATTGTATAAGCAATTAATATTTACATGAAAGATAGATGACAAGCAATTCAATCATACTAAAGTAGGATGCAGCATATATAAAACCTCAGCAAAGGATTATAGCACACAGTTATTTAACATATTCATCCTTATTGATGAAGTCTTTCAAAACTTATTACTTAATATAAATAGCTGGTAATAATATACCTAATGTTTATAATACAATGCATTTTACTAGATATATCAGAAGTTATATTTCATTGTTTGCCAGCATTTAAGCAATCACTTTGTTGCTAACTTATAGCAACAGGTTTGTTTTATGTAAACATTGATGAAAGTTAGTGCAGTTTAATTATCAGTGCATCCCTCTTCCCCCCATTTCCTACAACTAAGGATTTTCATATCTGTCATTTCTTATTATAAAATGAGTAAAAATGTAGGTAAATACAACAAATTCACTTATTGTGATTAATGATTACAAGGTCCCTTTCCATAGTCATAAATTGCCATTTTATGGCATATACTGATTTTTTTTAGATTTAAACGACAACATTCTATTTTGTATAATCAGTAAAGGTTAAACTGAGTGATTATTGTCAATTTAATACTATTTGTTCAGAATGTGATTGTTACATTCTGTGACATTCCTAGTTCAGGCTTCGATTGTTTCCCTTGAACAACTTTGTCAGTTTGATGTCTTGCATAAAACATTAGTTACCTTGGCAACAGCTTAAGTATTATGTATGGTCAAGATGGGTTACAAAACCACAATTCAAGAATGGGATTCTGAATTATTAGATCTACAATCCAAACTTTTGTCAGTAAAAGCTGAAAAATATCAAAATCATTTCGAGATGAAAAAGAAAGTAGAAGTATTAAACAATAAATACAATGAAATTCTAACACATAAAACTAGTTTAGCTGTAGATAAACTAAAAATTAATACCTTTGCCACGTCTCCCAAATATCTACATAATTTATCCACAAGAATCAAAATACAATCAAAAGCTAATAACATTAAAAGTATCTTCAATGAAAAGAAAGGGAAAAATGCCTCAGATATAGGTGACATTAGTGATGCCTATAGAAATCACTATATGGAACATTTCCAAAAAGAAAATGCACATATCGATCAATTAAATCTAGATGAAAATTGTTCTAATATAAAAAAATCAGAAAATTAAAACTAGATTTACAAGCACCCATATCCTACAAATAAATTACAGATACAATAAAAGAGGGTAAAAATAATAAAGCTCCAGGTACAGATGGCATAATTATAGAAATATATACATTTTTCCTTCAAAGATACTATCCCTCTTCCATAAAACTCTATTAGAAATTCAGTCGCAAGCTTTAATACCACCCTCTTGGAGATATTCCTTAATCACACCAATCTTAAAGGAAAACAAATCCCAAACCTCTGTACCTCATATACACCTATATCATTATTAAATAATGACTATAAGATATTTATGACAATATTAACTAACAGAATGAAAATGCCACTATCCAAAACAATAAATAATGATCAGACTGGATTTATATATCATATACACACACATGACAATATTTAAATGATAATTTCTCTTATAGATTATGTTAATAAAGAAAAGAAAGAAACACTCATAATTGGCTGAGATATAGAGAAAGCCTTTGATTCCCTAAATTGGGACTATTTATTCAAAATCCTAATGCTATTTGACTTTCTTGCATCCTTTGTTCATCTCCTAAAGAATATATATATATATATATATATATATATATATATATATATATATATATATATAAATAATTTAGCATATGTCAAGTTAGGTCCTTTTAACTCTGTACATATAACAGAAAGCACTAAACAAGGATGTCCCATGTCACCGATTCTATTTGCTCTGGCTATTGAAATATTGGCAGATTCAATTTGTAACAGTATAAAAATCAAAGGAAGAGATGTTTATGAACAATACATTCTAAAGTAATGCTATTTGCTTATGATATATTACTAACATTATCTAATACAAAAGAGACATTAGAAGAATTAGATATATTAACTGGCAAATTTCACATAACTTCAGGACTTCATTTCAATAAATCAAAATCAAAATTTTTACTTTTAAATAAAAAAAAGAACTGCAGACTAAGGAGGATCACATCATAGGGAAACAAGAACCTACCTTAAAATATCTAGGAATTGAGTTATGCAATGATAATAATGAATTTGTCTCAAAAAACTACAATAATATCATCAATACAATTAAAAGCTCTGTTGAAGAATGGAACAAAATAATATTAACATTTGAAGACAGACGACAGTTAATAAAAATGGTTTTACTACATAAGATCCTATATGTAGCCTTGGCAATACAACTGTTACCAGAAAGGAGTATACTTAAAGAAATAAACTCATGCCTAATAAAATTTTTATGGTTTCCCAAAAGAAACAGAATAGCTTTAATGCATCATATCAGACCATGGAAACAGGAAGGATTAAACTTTCCTGATATAGAAACATATATAAAAGCATCAATATCTGAAACAATCTCAGATTGGATAAGTCCAAATTACTCTGCAAATAGGATAGAATTGCTAACTGTAATATCAGTAAATTAATTTGATTTACAAAAAAATTTCAAATAACAGATAAAAACAATTTACCATGGCACATATTATGTATTAGTATGCAATATAACATAACTAAACACACTACAATTCGTATGATTATTACATTGACTCATTTGGGAAAATTATTAATGCAAATATAGGTTTAAAAAACCTGATTTGATCTTTTAACACCATTTATAGTCACAAAGAACTTTCCACATAAAATATATAGAGAAATTATTAATTCCTGGGAACAGAAAGGATTTGTTTGTTGGCTCCAATGTATCAAAGAACTAAAAGTTTTAGATATGCAAGTAATAAAAACAACATACAAAATTCCACAACATGACTGTCTAACTTTGCAGAGTATTCTGTCATATTTGCAAGATTTAAGTAGAATAATTAACAATTCTTCCTTTGAAGAAATACCTAAATTTATGAAATACATATGTGAAATCATATATAATGATTGGGATTCACGAAGCCTCTGTGTAAGAGTTATAACTCTTACACAGAGGCTGCAGTTAAATGGAGTGATGTCAGCATGCTCTGCATATTCATGAAAGCATGCTGAATCAAACCTAAGTCTAACACGGTCCGTGTAAGACAGTAGGGGGCGTGTCCGTAGGCCGAGCCCTGCAAGCGGACACGCCCCCAGAAGAGTAAAAGTGCCCAAAGTTAACACCCACAACAGAGTCCACGGAAATGTGAATAAACACAACACAACACATGCCCCCACAGACTATGAACAGAAAATATATAAATGAACATGTGATATATTTTTTTTAAATTGTAAACATGTTTAACTGTGAGTGCGCTCGTTTGCGCGGGAGTTCCCGTAGCGCAGCTACAGTTAGCAGTCAGTGGGAAAGCATATAAGAACTAAATATGCAAAGTAAGCCAAGAAGCAATAGCGTAGCGGTAGAGACGTCAGCTGAAGAGCAGGCATTCATGGTTCGAGCCCCCACAACACCAACTTTTATTTTTAGCAAAATAAGCACGAAACAAGTCCCTGAGAAACATGTACACATATAAAATCACATTTTATGTAAAATGTAATGAACTAGTCCATTTATTTTGAAGAAATGTGAGGTAACAAAACAATAAAAAAATGCCAGATGTGCCTATAGCTGAGCTACAGTTTAACAAGGTGAGTGCATCTGCCCGTAGGTGAGCAGTGGTTTGACAGGTGCAAAATGAGTGCCCGTAGGTGAGCAGTGGCTTCACACGCTGAAACTGTGTGCCCCTAGCTGAGCTGAGCGTAATATGCGTGCTGACAGCCAAATGAGGCGTAAACCAGCGCACCCCGTTTGCACGGAGCTACGCACCGCACCAACAAGCTAACCGACGGGCAACGTTGAGCAAGCTGTAACAAAACTGCCTTTACACAGACACACCCCCTAGCCTGTCTAGACAGTCATAAAATATAAAAAGCAGTGGCCAGGTTCGAACCCAGGATACCATGCACCATAGTCAAGGTACTGAACCACTAAGCTACGACAGCTGTACTCAGAAATGCAGTAATAGCAAATATATAGGAATGAATAGAAAGTGGAGCATGACAAAGCAGGTTTTGTGAAGTGGATACAATTCCAAAATGGCCAATCACAGATAAGTGCGGGAAAAATGGCATATATAAGCCCCATCGGCAGGAATACACAGCATAAATGATTGTAGAACTGACTTGCAGCCAGAATGTCAGGTGTAGGTGAGGGTAGTTGCTTTTGAGCACAGAGGTGGGGCATTGAGGAGTCCATATACATGGTCTGGCTCCTAGTCCACAATCATGAGGCCCAACTCATGCAGGGCCAGGACCTGTGGGGAGCATATAGGGCTGAGGCGTGGGACCGGTTGGCTCATGATCTTACCAGTGCCACAGGGATTCCAAGGACTGGTGAGCAGGTCCGTCACCACCATGCGGACCTGAAGAGATGCAAGCAGGACCAATTGAACCTTTGGATCCAGGAGGCCAGGCAAATGCCCAACGCCCCACTACTGAGTAAGTTACATTTAATTATGTATGTAAGAAATTAAATTAGCTGATATTATGGAGATGTGTATTCCAATATTACTTCATTTATATTACAGCTGCAGGTGTCCGTTCTGCGAACCGCAGAGCCTATGGCGATAGGCTGGTGCGGTCGCACCACCAGGCAGGTCAGTAATCCACTCCTAGTAACTGTAAAGAAATATAAAAGTATGACAGTTAGCAAAAGAGTGCAGTGTAGTCACTAAGTAATAAAATGTGCAAGTAACAGTGTAAAAGTGTTTGCAAGTATTGCTTGATTACAAAAGTGTGTTGCAGTCTGAAATCCAAACAGAAAAATGAAAATGTCTGAAATAAAGATGCCCCACCTATAATATCATAGTGCACAACCTGCAGCAGGCTGAAAAGTACAGCTGCAGAGTATAAGCAACTCACATGTGTGAAATATATCCCTGTTGAAATACTGAAACATGACAGAAGTGAGACTGCTGGAAAGGATTGTAATAACTACAGGTAAAACATGTCAATAAAGCCTAGAAGTAAGTACCATCCTGAATAGTAAAATGAAAACAAGTGAGAGAGTATGAGAAAGAGTTATGAATCCACCAATAAAGTAGTAATAACCCCTGAATAAAGTATACTGCAGTCAGTACAGAATGAAATGAATGTGACAAGTAGAACCAAACTGCGAAATGTGTCCAAAGTGTTGCTACAGCTGGAATGTGTATCCCAAAATCTGGATATGTTGCTCTCAGTCTGCAGTATGCAGATAGTATGATTGTCTGAAATATCAAACATCCACAGTTGTCTATAGCTATATAAAGCAAATGTAGCAGGATGATGTAGCTGAACAAAGCCAGATATGAATGTGTATGAATAACAATAAAATGTATATTGATGTAGCAGTAACAGTCCTATCACCAAATTGAAGTAGTTATCATATAGGAAACTGTAGTTAGAACAGTAGTGTGTATATATATATATATATATATATATATATATATATATATATATATATATATGTAGCTATTAGAAATGTACAGCATATGTATTGGTATTCGAAGGTGTTAATAATATTTTCTTCACCCCACCCTATAACCACATATAATCCATTCCACGTGAAAATGGTATGTGCAATCACAATTAACACCCCTGGACATTTGTCCTGATGGGTCATAAATATTTGCATGTCCGTTAATGCATCTGCCCTGTTCATACATCCAAACGTGATGGCCTGTTGCCATCAATCAACCCTGCATGTTGTTGGACTGTGTATTGCTGTTCAAATTATGCATGTGTTATGCTTGCTGTTCAATGGTGTGAATATCTGGGTGTTTGGTTAATGGGAATACTAATGCATGCTGTTACAACTAATTGCGAATGGTATTGTATGTTACTAACCCAAACTGTCATGACATAATGCAAAACATAGGACGACAGGGAAGGCGGGTTCCAGCGGACCCACCTCTCCCACCTCAGCTGGCGAGTGCACCTAGCACTAGTGCCCAGTCTGGACCCTCCTCCGGTGGCCCTGTGCCACCTGCGGGTGGAAGCGCTGCAGGGGATGGGGCCCCCCTCTGCAAGCGTGGCCGGAGGAGAACAACCACTCACCCTCCGTAGCGTCCGGACTGTGGTGCGTAGGGAGATCCAGGACTCTGTTCTTGGGCCCCTACACCAGCTTGAGGCACAGGTGGCACAACTTACGGGCATGCCTGTTGCCCGGCCTACACAGCCCCCAGCACAGCCCCGTCCTGGGCAGTGAAGGAACAGTGGCAACTGCCCATGGGTGGGGATATCAGTTCCACTGTTGCCATCTGTGGGCTCATGGGCTCTGGATATCCAAACCTCCATCCCCGTCAATTGTGTAACCCCCCCAGACGTGTCATACACCACCCCTGTATGCGTCTTGTTTGTCTTGTCTGTTGACCTACCCAACCTACCTCCCCAGCTATACTGACTTCCTTCACCTGACATACCACTCTCACCTGAAAAAAAAAAAAAAAAAGGGCACTCTGTACCCACAAAAAAATTACGCCCCATACATAGCTGCCCATTCCTCACATATGTCTGCCGGACATGGAAACTATCAATTACAATTGGCTGTACAACAAGTATTATTGTTGTCCTTACACCTCTCTCAGGGGTGGAAGGTATCAAATGTTACACCAAATTACAAACATATGCACAGCTGTTGCTGATAAAGAAATGGGCAGCTATGGGCCTTACCTACATCCCTCCTGCAAAACCCAAGCTTGTTTCCCTACTGTCTTACCCTCTTTATGACCCCTTTTTCACCACTTTCCTGTCTCCCCATTTTCATTTCTTTCAAAGAAAATAGCGCGGGTGTGCGCAAGAGTAAGCACGTTTAAGTGGTTGTAACGGGTGTGCGCGTGTGTGCGCGGAGCTAAATGCCAGTGCGCATGTGTTAGCTCCGCGCAAACCAGTGCTAACCCAGTTACAACTGCTTAAAAGTGCCTTAGTCACTCTGATTGACAGGTCCTGTAGTCAGTTCAGAAGCAAAATAAAATCCCACTGTCAGTCCCGAACCCAGGACCTTGGAAACAGTAGTCTGCATGACTTACCACTAAGCCATGACTGTTATACAAGAACATTATGCTAAAATAAATGTATCATATAATAGTAGGAATGAATGTAAAGGGAATATAGGATGTGTAGTACACAAAGCATGTCATTTAGAATTACTGTCAAAACTAGTGGATTTCCATAATAGTAGTGTGTGAACAGAAACAGCCATGCTAGTTGGTAGCTAGTAGGTAATAATGTCACTGTAGCACCTTGCAAGCCACACACATACTCACAGCAGGATAATCACTGCCCATACCCCACAACCTCTTACAGAAACACATCCGGACCAAGTAATAAAATATGTGGAGCAAAGGCCCGAAACCAGGACACATTACAAATAATGTTACAACAAACACAGACAGTTCAGAGAGTAACGGGGTCTGCATTTTGTGGGATGTTTGGAAGGGTATGAAGTCTGAAACTTGAATGTTTGTCACTATATTCTGACTTGAGCCCAGAGTGATTTGCCAAAAAAAGCTGTGCATGAGATATTGACCAAAATATGAGGCAGAAATGTGGACAACCTGCAAATATATCTACACATGACAGGTCTGACACCACCATATTTGAATAGTTAATAGCCTAGACATAGCAACAGTGAATGACTTACAGGGATGCCCCACAGACTCCGTGTGAAATGTACAAACAGTAGGCAGAAAAGTGTAACAACACATGCAATGGTAACTATGGAGTCCTGAAAGTATTCACCACTTGCATGGCAGAATAAGTGTAGTAATACATATGCTCATGCTAACCCACAGTCACAACTGCAGCATACCAGACAATTTAATGGGTGTACCCCACTGATATGTACCATTCCATGAGGCAGATAACAGATGAACCTGAGAGTCTCTGGGGCCTGCTCAGCAGCATACTCAAATACCCTAATAGATGTCAAGGCCCACACCATGGCCAGACCACACTGCATGCTGTAACACCCTAGCAGATATAGCAAGCATTCCAAGGTGTGAATGTACATGGAAAATAGGAAAGCTACAGCAGCACACTACAGTCAGGACACCTAGCAGGCATACAAGTAGTGACTGTAAAGGGCAACTATTGAAGCCTTAGCAACAAAGTGCAAGCAAAAGTGAAAGGAAAGCACACACACACACATTAACAGTAGTAGTAGTTGTAGGTGTCAGTGTACATACACAGTTAGTACAGGAAACTGGAGAAATGAATGGATGAATGTTAATCTACAACACAGCTGGAAATATGAGAGAGATACCAACCTTTACACTCACAGAACATTGTCCACAGCATACCAGCATGGTCCCTGCCCTTAAATTCTGAAAGGGCTACGCCTATCTCACATACCTTTTTATAGCACTGTTCTGAAATCACAGTGAGAACTGCAATCAGTACACAACTGGCTGCATGCAATTAGCAAATGCTGGCTAACAACTGGTGCAGAGGCCATCACATGGACATATGCAGATACCTACAAAAGTATGCTGTACTCCCAGTCCACACATGCAATACTTTCATTGCACCCTGAGAAGGATGTGAGACAGACAGACAGACAGACAGAGAAAGAGAGAGAGACAGAGACAGAGACAGAGAAAATTGAAATTAAGCAGACACAAACAAAACTGTTCAGCAACAGCCACCTGAAAGCTGACAACTGGGAAGTGGAGCAGCAGGACAGAAAACCAGACGGCAACACAAGCAGCTGTGACAAACACAGGTAATGTAAAGTAATACTATAAAGGTCTACATACTGTGAACCCTCCATATGTGTCATTGGTCCATATGTATATGAAGATGTGTAAAGGGCAGGGGACATACAGCAACTATCAGTGAAGGCTGTACATACATTTGTATGTGAGAGCATCTATGTGCACATATCAATGTAGGTTGACTGTAGGTTGTAGTGCAATGTACAAAGTAGGTTTCACAGTTATGTATGTTTAGCAGTATGTTAGTGTGTGTATACAGTATGGTAGACAAACATGTTGATATACCTGTCTATCATATGGATACGTATGTATGTCAAAATATGTATGCATGTATATATATATATATATATATATATATATAATATGCATATATGTATACATACATAGAGAGAGATGTAGGAATACATAGACAGATGTAGATAGATAGAATATGTACAAACATATATATGTAATGCACACATACAGATATAGATATATGTAGATACATATACATAGACAGACTGATCTGACTATCTACAGGTATGACTGTATATGACGACCTCAACACCCCCTGTCCCACCCCCTCTGTCACTCTCACCCCCTCTGTGTCCCCCCCTCTCCATATCTATAGCAATATATGTTCATCAATATATATATGTATATGTATACAGACATATATATATATATATATATATATATATATATATATATATATATATATATATATATACATATAGATATATCTATATACATATATATATATATATAGAGAGAGAGAGAGATGTATATATATTCTGAGTGAGGCACATGTGTACAGATGTATTGCAACAGGTGCCTGGTGACAAAGGCATGGAGTGAACACCAGTGTCAAAACCGGAATACTATACCCCATTTCAAATCACCTACACCAGTAACCACCAGATATGTGATTGACTGCCCACCACTGCATGTGTCAGGGGTGAACAGGGTCATAAATGTGTACAATAGTGCCCCCAATGATATTCACAGTGGCACTCTATTCCTGGAAAACCTGCACATGGTATGTGTCAGCAGACATGGTGTGTCAGCTATGGACATGTAGGTCGGTGTACCCCTCCACACCACATAATGGATGCCATGGTATGGACCTCACATGACAGCTACAGATATGGAGAAGGACACAGTGACATGTACAACACTGTGACAATGCACTCAAACACATTACCAATGCACAGTGACTGACAACACCACAGAGTACACACGTACTACCCACATAGAGGTTACCACTCCCGGATTAACATACGTAAGTCACACCCATGACAGATGTCCAACAACCATAGTAACACCTCACACCATCCACAACCTAAATGACTGCTGTGTGTCATCCATGCCACTGCAATAGAGAGCACATGTGTAGGTAAAAGTTCCTACCCACAGATAAGACATACCCTGCAATAAACCACACAGTGTTAAGAAGCAAGACTCCCCATGAGTACTTGTCACACATACCCCTGCTGAATGTTAGTCAGATAGGTAATATGCTATATGAGTCACCCTGTGTAACTGTGTGACAGCAGCAGGTAGCATCACACCACATGTGTCACAATGGTCAGGGTAGCAGAACAGTATGCTGCTGTAGTCCCAGGGGTAATAGCATATTGTATAGTATTGTATTGTAATGTAATGTATTGTGTTGTATTGTATTGGTATGTTGAGGTGCCTCCTTCGTGGAGTGGAACCACTGCTGCTGTGCGCCAGTGTACAGGTACATATCCTGTAGTCAGGCTAGTGTTACATAGCACTTCTATATGTGTGTTTAGCTCCTGTCAGAGTTTATGTAGCATGCAACTGAGGATACCATCAGGTCCCAGTCATGTTGTGTATTCTGCTTTCATGAGGGCGTCTCTCACCTGGACATCTGTGATGACAGGGAGGTTACAGTCAGCTGGGATAACTATGTCTTATTTTGGGGGAGAGGGCGTGGTGACACCTGCACTGAACCTGTCTGCCACAATGTTGTCAATATCTGTGGTTTCAGTGAAATATTTGTTGTTGTGTACTAACTATGGGCATAGAGGATGGATTCTGACCAGGTTGCTAACATAAATGAAGAAGGCCTTCTGATTATCTGTAATGTCCCTCTTGATTTCCCTCTCAAAGTTGCCCATGGATGTTTGTATGATGGAAAATAGATCCTTACTAGTGCTGCTCAGACATGCCTTCCCTTTATGGAATTATGCTCTGTCTTGCAGTAGCTTCCATGTTTTGTAATACAATCTGTCTATGGCTGGGGTCCACCAGACAGGATGCTGTCCCTTTGTGGAGAGTGTCTTGGCCATATATGGGATTGCATGATCCATGCATTCTCGGAGATGTCTGTAGAAAGCATTTGTGTAGGGGTCAGCATTGTGGGTTGTATCTGCCACTGGCCCAGTGGGCTGAAAGGATACCATGTCACTGTTACAAAGTGTAAAGTTTGCATCTGCAATGTTATTCACTATAGTCATTTGTGCTGGTGGTGGAGGTGGGATATGTATATCCAGGGCAATTAGTGTGTGGTCAGCTCACAGTAGTTGATGATGTAGGCCATACAGTACCTAGATACAAACCCCCAGAGTGAGGAGGTGCTCTGGACCTGAATCAGTGTTCTGACTGCTGGGGTTTGGTAGTATGTCGTATGGAGTGTGCCAGGTACTGTTGCACAGTTGCCGGCTGAGCACTGATACCTGGCCATTTACATGTGTATCCACCAATAGACAGACAGATGTTATATATGTGAGATATGTTGTATCATAACAGTCGAGTAGCATGTGTAGTAAGTGTGCCAAATTCTGATGACATATATTGCTGATATCAGGTTATTTTCTTTTTCAGGTACATGGCTCACCCGCGGAATCCTGCTTACTCCACAGCTGAGGATGAGGAGATACACCAGAACCTGGTGCGGGATTATGCAATACTCCTTTCGCACCAGCCAGAATCAGCAGGAGAGGGCTGCACTGTGGCAAGACCTGGTCCGTCGGGTAAATGACATAGGCACGCATAATAGGACATATGAGCAGGTACGACATCACTGCAGTGATTTAATCAGAAATGTCCGTCAGCGCAAGGCCGGATATCCACAGGCAACAGGTCGCCACAGGTGGTGGGGTGGCTACACATCCCCCACTCACCAGACTGGAGGGACTACTCGTGAATGTAGTGGCTCCAGTCCGCGAGCAACAACAACAGCAGCAGACATGCATTATGATGGAGGCTGGAGCCATGCAGTAGCAAGACAGTGAGCGTGCAGGTAATATGCCATATGTATAGTTGACTGTTGTGTACACTGGTAGTTAATGCATGTGTGAGGTGTGTCCTTGGTTTGTAGCTGTCACCATAGTATTTAATGTGCAAGTGTGATTATCCTCAATATTAGCAGCTGACCTGTGAAAGGAGACTGTTGTACTACTGGCCTGTATCATACTCAGTAACAATGGCACAGTTGTGCCCACTGACATTAGTTTCTTCACGTCTGCAGGTCCCTCCGGTATAACAGCAATGCAGCCTATCCATGTTGGTGAGCTTTGTTGGCAAATCAGGACAGTAGCCCATGCATTCCCAGGGCTTAATGAATCTATTTCCATGACATGCATTTTGAAATACATGGCATTAAGGAGAAAGTAAGCACAATAAATAACATTTAAGATGCCAGTTTCAAAAGGAATGTTAGCAGTTTTAGTATTGATGATTTTAATTAGAAATAGGAAAACAACATAAATAAAATGAATAGCTTATTTTTTACTTTTTAAAAAATATATTTTTTAAATTATATTCTTATATTAAATATATAATATGAAGTTTAATATTTATAAAGGTATAGTTTATATAGTTAGTATATCTTTTACAGTTTGATAGGTATATGTTGACTGTGTTAGTTTTAAATTTATATGTTTTGAAATGAGTTTTTGTTAACACATATATTTACATTAATTTATTGTGTGTATATATATTTTATACATTAGATTTTATATACATATATTTTATATACACATATTATTTTATATATAAAATGATACATAAACATGTTTAGGATTTAGAGATATACATAACTGTAATTTATATAAGAATGTGAAGTTGTGAGTCATATGGTTGCATTGGTTAAAAAGAGTTAGTAGCAGCAAAAGAAAGATTTCAGTACTTGTTGCTTTAATGTTTATAAGGAAAATTATGACATCATTGATTGCTTTATTAATTGTATATTTAAAGGATAATTAGTGTAACCTTTTAGTTGTCTGAGGAAGGAAGGATACTAAGCCTTCTGAAAGTGCTCGTGTAATAAAGAGTTCTAACGTTATTTTGTATTCATTGGTATATAGTTTCGCCACATTCGCATTATTTTTATTTTCACGGACTTCTGCTGTGGTCTGCTTTTGTGAATTTTGTGCTTCAACAGTTTGTTCGTGGTCTTTTGGGAGTTAGTGTGTTCTACATGGCCAACGAAGTGGAGACCTCAATGCAGGGTTCGTTGTTTTCACAAAACGAACCCAACAGTGGACTAAATATGGTAGAGACTTCAGACGTCGTGGAGGCGAACACCGACGGCAATCTCACAACTTTAATTCAGTTGCTTTTAGGTCGAGTGGAGACTTTATCTCAGCGTATTGAGCGTTTGGATAACTATGCGCATAAGGTTAAAGGCTGTCCTGGTGGAGGATTATCGAGTCCGAATATGAATGCGGTTGTCAATAACATGGGCGCTAATGTGCGCAACATTAGTCCTCAACAGTCTGGTGAAATTTGTAACTTGACAAGTGACGCTACTAATAATACTGGTTCCGATACATCTATGATTCCAGCTGGCCAAAGGTCACATGGGGCGACAGGCAGCAATGCAATACAAGGTACTGCTCCAGTTCTTAATCTTAATGATTCCGTACCTTCTTTGGCTAATTATCTGGATAGAAAAAACTTTTTTTCTGTTGAAACTGTTGAAGGGAGAGTGGCTTTGAGCGAAACTCCCCCCAATTCTAATAATATTGCTTCTTTAATTGGAGAATTTGACTATAAACTATTCAGGTGCAAAAAATTACAGTTGGAAATGGCCTATTTGGATGAATGCCTAGAAAAAAAGATTGTCCCGAAGGGACTCAGACAGTGGCGTTTCCCAGTAGGCTTAATTGAAGGTTCTCAATTTCACAAGCAGCTTTTATTATTATTTGACCAACAGAGTTTTGAATTCATGAGAATGTTGAACAATCATTATCTTTTGCAAGTGGATGAATTCAAAAAAGAACTAGCTGATTTAGAACAGGAGATTATAATAAATTATGACTTTGCACGTTACAAGTATGATTATCTCCGTGTGTTTTCCAGTATAGATGCGACTATGAATAAACTGTTAGATAATAAGAAAAAGAAAATCAACAGAGACATTCAACAATATGCTAATAATAAAGCATATCCTAAGCCACCTCCCATTGTTCAGATAATAGATAAATTCAAGATGCCTTCCCATTTAACTAATGGGAGAGACACTCGGGGAGAGAATATTGATATACAACAATTGGATGGCTTTGTAGATGAATGTTTCAATGATACTCCTTTACAAGACTTTAATGATGACTTTGACAATAATTTGGATGTAATGGAGCAAGGGAGTAATAGTAATAATATTAATAGACAACAACAGGGTAATAATAATAACAACAAAAACAGTACAGTGGGTGTTGATTCCAACCAGGGTTTTGGGAAGAGACAGCAAGTCAATCAAAGGAATCTGAGGTCGAACAGGAACCAAACGAACCCAAGGAACAAACAAAACCAGAGGAAGAGATAACACGAACTGGCCATCCAAATATAGTATTTAGTGCAGGAGGAGATTTTAAAATTTATAATTATACCTCCCTACAAATTGATCCAGAGATGGCTGACTTTTTCTCTAAAGGTCTTTCTTTTGTTCCAGATACACATATAGATCTGGTTAAAACCATTATCGATCTTAAATTGTTTGTGCGCAAGCTCAACCTGACTATAGTTTTGGGAAATAGTTCAACACTAACTAACCCTTTTAGGATAGCTAGCCTGTTTAATCCCCCCCTAGTGGATAGCCTCAAAGTTTTTGAAAGAACCTGTGAGTTAGATCTTAGATCTTTAGCCTCTAATAGACCACATGATAGAAACAGGAAACTGAATATTAAAGCTCACCAACGAGACCTCCTTAAGTTGTTGCAGGAATGTAACATTCGGGTAATGAAACCCGATAAGGGTAGTGGGCTAATATTCATGGACCGGTATAAATATGAGGAGGAGTTATTAGCACATCTAAACACTGGTCCGTACCAGGAAGTTAGTATAAATGAGGTGAATATAGCCTATGTTAAAATAAGAGGTATAATAGAAGATTTATTTCTGGAAAGGTTTATAGATAATGAAGTCTATGGATACTTTAATATCCTGGCACCTAGATTGGCATCGTTTTTTGGCGCACCAAAAATACATAAATCTATAGTGAACCCACCATATAGACCCATTGAAGATGGTAGAGGTACTATTTTGGTGGCCTGTGCTAAATATGTGGATAGGATTCTTAAACCATACATAAAAAAGGAAAAACAAATATGTAGGGATTCATGGCATTTCCTGGCCAATATTAACTTGATCCCCTTTGATCCCAACTTTGTCCTATTAACAATTGATGTTAAGGACTTATATACTGTTATTCCACAACAGTTGGGATTAGAGTGGGTGAGGGAATTCCTGGAGAATAGAAATGCCGCAGACAATATCATTTATATCACAGAAACCTTACTAGAATTGGTTTTAAAATATAATTTCTTCAGCTTTAATGGTAGAATCTATCGTCAAACTTCTGGTGTGGCCATGGGCTCGCCATGTGGGGGAGCATTTGCAAATAGCATCATGGCCCATTGGGAGAATACACTATTGTTCAATGAACCTCTTTTTAAGAAACATGTCGCCTGGTATACTAGATACCAGGATGACATGTTCATGTTATGGAAAGGGCACCCTGAAATTATAACAAAATTTATTGAGGAAATTAAAAAACTTACGTATTTCTTAGATTTTACATATGAAGTTCAGAATAATAACATTCGTTTTCTAGACATAATGTTATGTAAAGATTATGCTAAAGTGAAGTTTACTAGCAAAATCTTTCGGAAACCAACATACTCAAACGGGTTCCTTCATTTTAGTAGCTGTCACCCTTACCATCAAAAGAAGGCGGTGGTAAAAGGACAGATGGTAAGGGCAGCTAGAATGATCACTGACGATTTAGACTTCTCAGATGAATGTGACAATTTGAGTAATATGTTTGAGAATAGGGGTTATCCCCCAAATTTGATTATTGAAATTAAGGAAGAAGTCGTATTTAAGCGTCATTCTGGACATTTTAAACCCATCTTAGGTAATTCAGGTATGCCGCTTAATACAGCTTCTGAAACACCTAGCAATAATGAGTTATATACAGAGGGTTTAAATATTAATACTAGATTCTTATGCACATTTTCTATTGATCATTTGTATATTAGAAATATTTTGCACAAAAACTGGGCTATCATCACAGAGGATAATCATTTATATCAACTATTTGGCCCTGAACCTAAAATCACATATAGGAAGGGTATGAGTTTAAAAACCCTGTTAGAAGGGAACAACATTAACAACACACAGAAGGTTAAAGGTATGGCAAAATGTGGTTTTTGCCAACAGTGTAAGTTCATACACAAAGGTAACGTTGTTACAATTAACAAGTTGAAATATAAAATAAAGGGAAATTTCAATTGTGCCTCTAAATCAGTGGTCTATGTGGCTAACTGCACAAAATGCTCAGCTTTCTGCATAGGAAAGACTGAGCGAGCTTTGCGGAAGCGAATGTATGAGCATTTATATGCAATATCTAGGAAAGATACAAATAATGCTAGCTTGCCACATATTAGAATATCATGACCACAATTTTAAGTTTTCCATCTTAAAACAAGTCAAAGACGATCCAAAGTTAGGCCCTTGGCAGATCTTTCTTGAAAAAGAAGAGCTTTGTTGGCAAATCAGGACAGTAGCCCATGCATTCCCAGGGCTTAATGAATCTATTTCCATGACATGCATTTTGAAATACATGGCATTAAGGAGAAAGTAAGCACAATAAGTAACATTTAAGATGCCAGTTTCAAAAGGAATGTTAGTAGTTTTAGTATTGGTGATTTTAATTAGAAATAGGAAAACACCATAAATAAAATGAATAGCATGTGTGCACCTGTGCATGTGCATGCACGTGCGCATGTGTGCATGTGCGCATGTGTGCACCTGTGCATGTGTGCACGTGTGCATGTGTGCATGTCTGGA
Source organism: Protopterus annectens (assembly GCF_019279795.1). NCBI lineage: Eukaryota > Metazoa > Chordata > Ceratodontiformes > Protopteridae > Protopterus > Protopterus annectens. The sequence continues at coordinate 106,901,405 of NC_056744.1, read as the reverse complement.
CCTGTGCATGTGTGGTTGTGTGCATCACTGGTAATGTGTAGACATTGTAAACTGTGTTTCCTGTTTCCCTCCCACAGGTTCTGGTGCTGCTCTGGTGTCATGCAGCAGGGAACCTGAATCAGGTGCCATGGGTACTGAAAATGAAGACATCTGTGTAATGGCAGAGGAACGTATGCCAGGGTCCGTCATTGGTCAGCCGATTGACAGTACACAGCTGTCAACCCCATCAATGTGCACAGTTATCCTGCCAATACACCCTTTGCCACCAATGTCCCTAGGTGATGGACAGCATACAGTGGGCATTGACCAGGGTAATGTGGTATCTGTGGCACATGCCTCCCCACACAGCAGCCATGGGCATTGCCCAGAGATGGTACCACACAGACAGATGTCCAGGGGTTCTCGTGGGAGCATCCATGGGCGTACTGCCCCTGTCAGACGTGCCCACAGAGGACTTACAACCTCAGCTATGTTTCGGGCTGTCATGCAGGCACAGTCACTATGGAACGGTACACCAGACAGGGTCTGAGGGAGCTGACAGCATGTTGCACAGCCATGACTGACAGTATGCGTGACATTACGGCTGCCATCCATAATTTCACCGATGTCATAGACAGACGTTGTGGGGACATGTTAGACCGGTTCCACAACTACATGTCCATGAGCCAGGGCGATGGTGGACGGTTGAGGCGTCGACGTGGGAGTATGCCAGCAACAGCAGCAGCTGGCAGTCGTCATGGATGACAACAGGGCCGCGGCCGCCACCATAGTGCCAGCAGCAGCCCCAGCAATGCTGGGTCTCTGCTGTCATCAGACCGCCCCAGGAGACCACGTGCATGTGGCTCTGGCCAGGCCCGACAGGGATCTGTGTCCAGTCAATGAACACCTGCTTCTGATGACAGTACCCAGTCTGGGTTGGTACCGGATACGGTCCGTAGCAACCCTGCAAGGCACAGGTACCGTGTCCGTGGCCAGAGACACTGATCTGTATGACCTGGCAGGTACAGTTTGTGGCTGTCCACAAACACCAGTATATGGCAGCCATGAGGTGGAACTGTGTGCATCCATACACACATGCAAATTGACAACACCTAGGACTACCGCATACACGCACACACTGCATCAACATTGCCCCACCTTGTACTGCTGTCCCTCACCAACACACATACACATACATGTCAATCGGTGGTATCGGTGGCTGACTCAGGCATACCAAGTTCACACCCTGTGCCTATGATGAAACTGTGCCACCTCCTGCAATCTGTAACTTCAGTGCAGGTACAGGTTAACATGTTGCTGATGTACAGGGTGACTACATAGACGTGTAGTAATAGTATCATGTTGTTAACAGTAATGTGTGCTGAAATAATTGTGGGTATGTCACAGCATGCCTGATGCAGTAAGGGTGTGATTGTCATGTACTGTTGTCTACACCCATGGTAAGTACCATAGTGTATCATCTGCACATGTTGGCATACTGGTGGTAAGGATGTCAACAGAAGGCTACATACATAGGTAGCACAGGGGATAAGGTAATGAATGTATTAATATGCATTGATGGACATGAAAACTGCAAGTGGCATGTTGCTCACACTGGACTCTGCAATGCGGATGTCTGAGGATATTGATATGTGTGCAGTACTACACGACTGGTACATGACACACAGGTGCACCCTAGCACTGCAAGCTCACATCTCATACCATGATAGACTGCCCCAACACACAAAACTAACTGTCACAGGAGGGAGATTCCCCATACATGTCAGGGATACTGTGGTGGCAGGCCAGGTAGCAGACATCCTACTAAGTATGGAACCACTGAGTGAAGGCTCAGTGTCTGTTATTTGACGTGTATTACTGCAGGTATGAGCACATGGGTTTCCATCCAGTTATTGTACATCCTGACAGTACATGGTCTGTACACTTGTGTGCCCAGAGACTGGACCCTCGCCATCTGACCTGTGTATTTCCATGTACATGTGCATAGTGCCTGCATATTTGCAGTGTTACCTACTGGAAGTGCTACAGCTTGTTTGTTGTACAATGGACTACATGCAGCCCTGCTTACTGTAGCTGTGTTTGCATGCATGTTTGCTTGCAATTACCCTGGAATACTGATCCCACCTGCAATGCATAGTTACAGAGCTTCTGTGGACTCCTAGTGACATCTGCATAGCTTACTATATGTATGTCCATGTCTCACTTGACAGACTGTCACTGTTTGTCCTGTTCACATGTACGTTGCCTGTGACACATTGCATATGACTTACCTGGCATTTGTCCACGTGAGCAGTCATATATGCTACTGCTAACTAATCACAGGCACTACACCCTCACATATTCATCTTCTGTTGAACCACCTGCTTCGCTAGGGACGGCTTGCACCTGTCACCCCTGGGCTTTCAGATATTGGCAAAGGCTCTTGCTACCCCCATAGTGCCTATGTTAGGCAAGGCTCAAATGAGAACCCACCTTCATAGGTATCATAAGGGATAAGAAACTAAGAGTAATGCTACCCAACGCCAGAAGTCTAAACCTCAAGATCCATGCACCAAAACTCTCCTTGGCATGGAGAACATCGATATCTGTGCAGTAACAGATGCCTGGTTCAGGGCTACTGAGAGCACCCCAGCACTACCAGGTTATACCTCATACCATGCTTTTCAGCCCCAAAACTTGGAATGAACCACAAATGGAGGGGGAGTATTGATATTCATCAAAGATACCCACACCTCCAGGTTGGTGGCAAAGCACTAAGCATCAGAGATTATCCATGTGCAACTAAAAATGGGTGAAACTGCCTTCCAGGTTGTAGCCTGCTACAGACCATCCTCCCAAACCCAAGAACTGCACTCGTCCGTCCTGAGAACAGTGGACATATGAAGGTCTCTCCAAACACCATTATATTGGGCGACGTCAACTACCCAAACATAGACTGGGAGCATGACTCTAGCTCCAACACCCTAGGCCAAAGATTCCTAGAATATATGCGCTCAAATGCTATGGAACAGCTTGTTACCACTCCCACAAGAAGGGGAAACATACTGGACCAACATGGGGACTCTATGCTCCAGACCAGAAGTGTATCCCTCATTGGTAAGATCAGACCATAAACTAATCTCACTGGATATTCACATCCCGACCCCACCCCCTGCCCAGAATACCACAGTGAACAACTTCTCTAAAGCAAATTCACACTCCTCAAAACTGAGGTGGAAACCTTCAGAGCCCCCGGGCCTGTGGAAAGTACAGACCAGACCGCAGATTCCTCTATAAATGCATTCTGTGGACACCTTCAGGAATGCATGGATCATGTGATCCCGAATAAAACCAAAACCCAATCCTCCAAAGGCAGACATCCTGTCTGGTGGACCCCAGCCGTTATCAAACTACACAATAGAAGGAGGACGCTACTAAATGACACAGCAAAATCCCAAAAAGGGAAGGCATCACTGATCAGTATTAGCAAATAACTACAGGCACTCATAAGATTGTCTAAGGCCAGCTTTGAGAGAAATTGCACAGGACACTAAGGATAATCACAAGGCTTTCTTTAGTTATGTTAGGAACCTGGGTGGTAATTCCCAGATATGCTCAGAGGTAGTCCAAAATGTCAATAGAAACACCAAACCCACAGACATTGCCAACATTCTAGCTGACAGGTTCAGCGCAAACATCCCCCCCCCCTCCACACCGAAAGTGCAAATATGTATCCCAGCAGAGTGCTGCCCCCCTGACATCTCAGATGCTCAGGTAAGAGCCACCCTCTCCAAAGCAATACACACTGCATCAATGGGACCAGACAGTGTCCCGGGCTGTGTCCTACATGAACTCCAAGACGTGCTACAACCAAACATAAAACTACTGTTCAATCCCAGCCTTACTACAGGATATGTGTCCAAAGAGTGGCGTACGGCAACAGTGGTCCCTCTACAGAAAGGTGGTGCCTCAACGGATCCTGGACACTATCGCCTCATAAGCCACACTAGCTTGGTCTGCAGAGCTATGGAAAGGATCATCATGGACCACATAAATATAGATATTGGGGACCTACAGACACTGGTTCATACCCAGTTTGGTTTTGTTAAGGGCAGATCCTGCCTCTCAGACCTGGTTGATTTCTTTGATACAGTCACCAAGGCCATTGATGAGGGGAAGGTGGTCCACACAGCCTACCTGGACCTCGCAAAAGCCTTTGATACAATACCCCACTCGGGCATTCTAGAGAAGCTCACCAGCTTAAATATAAGCCCCTATGTCACTAGATGGATTGCACACTGGCTCAAGGACAGAACCCACATGGTTAGAATTGCTGGAGCCATGCCAGACTCCAAACCAGTTACAAGTGGTGTCCCACAAGGCTCAGTCCTGGGACCTCTCTTGTTTGGTATATATATTTATCTGAGGTACAGGCCAACACGGAAGGACTGTGGCTGACCAAATATGCAGATGACTGCAAACTGGCCGCCATAATAGACTCTCCAGCTGACACAAGCATCTTCCAAAAGGGCCTCATAGAAACAGACTACTTGTGCCAGAGCCATGGCCTCCAGCTGAATGCAAACAAGTGTATGGTCATCCCCTTTGGCAAAAACAAAGTGCCCACAAAGTACCACATAGGTGGTACTCCATTACGTACAGAAGAAGTAATTTGGGACCTGGGGACCCAAGTTGATAGCAATCTCTCATTTGACAACCACGTGGCCAAAGTGGTTAGAAAGACATTTTATATAGCCCACCCCATCATGAAGGGATTCAAATCTACATCATGGGAGGGCATCGTGCCTCTTTACTCATCGCTCATCAGGCCCATAATTGAGTACAATCCCCCTGTTGGGATGTACCTTACCAGACACCTGCAGCAACTGGAAAGACCCCAAAAGTACCTCACCAAGAGGATCAAAGGGATCAAACAGATGCCATATGCTGACCGGTTAAAGAAACCCCAGCTCTACTCATTGGCATACCGCCTGTTCAGAGGCGTTCTGTGCCTAATGTATAACGCCATGTCAAACCCGGAATTAATGGGCATGCTGCACCTGAGAATATCCAAATCCCATCAGGCTACACGCTTGAGAGACCTGAACCTCAGCACTGAAATAAATAGGACATGCTGGAGGGACAGATTCATAACCCAGAGGCTCACTTCACTCTGGAATAAAATCCCAGTCCAGGTTAGGCAGAGTCCCTCATTGACTCTCTTCAAGAGGGATCTTGATGAGTGGATGGGACATTGTAGGTTTACCCCGGGTATCACTTCTGTGTCACTGTTAGACAGAGGCATAGTATACTAACCTCGGAAAAGGGCATGGCAAGATATATTTACAATGGATGGCGACAGCCAAACACATTCTGGCTAGGTTCTTAAATGCCCTAGGGCAGATAGCCTAGTATGAACCTATGAACCTATGTACCTTGTTCTCCATTGGCCCTATGTGCTGTTAATCACCATGGCAATCACAATACTATGGTAGCATGTGCAAAGGTCAGTTGTCAGTCACCTCTGTGGTACAGTTGTGGAATATGTGGGTCATGTGGCAATGTCACAGCTGCCACATGTACACAGTCAACCCTCTCCCCTCCACATGGACGTACAACACATGTATGAGATGGAACCACATAGCCAAACTGGGGACTAAGCACTCTGAACCCAGTACTGGCATAACCTGTCAGGTGGCATGCAATACTACAGTGACTACAATACCAGTCTGATGTAGACCTACACTGACAGCAATACAAGCACGTGAACACACTGGGCCATTTGTGGAGCCTTAGAATAGCATCCTGCCTGAGCGGCACACACCTCTGCAGCTGGCACACAGGCATACGTTATGCCTGAACACATCTCGCATAACACATAGCACACAAATCCTGTGTGCCAAACAGTCACAGCCTGTACAGCTAGACAACACACCTGCCACAGTTGTGTTAGCTACCTTTATTGTCCGGTACAGTGTGGTCACACTCACCAGGCTGGAGAAGGTGAAGGTCACAGTGATATGCCCGTGGGGCACTATGGTCCACCACATAACACAAGCATACAGGTCAGTCAGAGGCATGGACACATATGACTCAGTCATTGTCCATGCCACATACCTTCTCCTGCTGTACTTGTAGGGTGCTGACATCATCAGTGTTTAGAAAGGGGAATGTGCATCCTGTAGTCTGTTCTCCTAGTTGCCAAAAGGGACATTTCCCTCACACAAAATTGCACACACACTAACCCCCCTCATCCAAACACACACACTTGCAGGATTCAAACCCCTACCTGACTATGTTATGACACTTGAGACGGACGCATTAGCGGAGCATGCTATTCGCATTACTGGGAGGTTTCCCTTCTCCTGCTGTACTTATAGGGTGCTGACATCATCAGTGTTTAGAAAGGGGAATGTGCATCCTGTAGTCTGTTCTCCTAGTTGCCAAAAGGGACATTTCCCTCACACAAATTTGCACACACACTAATCCCCCTCATCCAAACACACACACTTGCCATTTACAGGATTCAAACCCCTACCTGACTATGTTATGACAGTTGAGACGGACGCATTAGCAGAGCGCGCTATTCGCATTACTTGGAGGGTTCTCTTCTCCTGCTGTACTTATAGGGTGCTGACATAATCAATGTTTAGAAAGGGGAATGTGCATCCTGTAGTCTGTTCCCCTAGTTGCCAAAAGGGACATTTCCCTCACACACACTAACCCCCCTCATCCAAACACACACACTTGCCATTTGCAGGTTTGAAACTCCTAACTGATTATGTTATGACACTTAAGACAGACGCATTAGCGGAGCACGCTATTCGCATTACTTGGAGGTTTCCCTTCTCCTGCTGTACTTATAGGGTGCTGACATCATCAGTGTTTAGAAAGGGGAATGTGCATCCTGTAGTGTGTTTTCCCAGTTGCCAAAAGGGACATTTCCTTCACACAGACTTGCACACACACCAAACCCACTCACACACTGAGCATTTGCAGGATTCAAACCCCTACCTAACTATGTTATTACACTCGAGACAGACGCATTAGCGGAGCGCGCTATTCACATTACTGGGAGGTTTCCTTTCTCCTGCTGTACTTATAGGGTGCTGACATCATCAGTGTTTAGAAAGGGGAATGTGCATCCTGTGGGGAGGCAGACGCCAGGCACACTCTGGCTTAGCTGTCATTCCCTAGGGCAAACAGCCTAGTGTTGACCTCTACACCCATATGTTTAATTGTCAAATGCACATTATTTGTTGCTGATAGACTGTTTGCAGGTCTTTATTGCCATAGCATTCGGTGTTTGTATGAACAACTTGTGTATCTGTGGAAGATGTTTGCATATGGGAGGGATCCACTATATCACGTATGTCTCTGTAGTCATTTAACTGTGTGCACTGGGCAGATTGCTGTAATGTGGTTGGTTCCTGGAATAACACGTACAAATACCAGATATGTCTGGCCAACTGCTAAACTGAGATTTGGCCTAAGTGTGTGAGCATGCCCAGTTCAGCCTTCCCATGGCATGTTGTCTGACATATGTCTCATTTATCAAAGTGTGTGAGCATGCCCAGTGTGAGCTTTCCATATGTTGAACTCTGCAGCCCACCACATTTGTGGATGAGTGTGAACTTCAGCAAAAATCTCCGTTTATGGTTGTGTGTTGTGTGTCATTTTGTGTAGTTACTGTCCAACTGCTTTGTGTGTGAACACAACAGGGATTATACTGTGCCTGCAGGGTTTGCATGGGATACTTTGCATACAGTTGTCAACATCCTTTCATACTGACCTAACACTGTAGTACTGTATAGTGTACTGGTTCAGTACTTTGACTGTGGTGGACAGTATCCTGGGCTTTAGTCCTATCACTGCTTTACATTTCCATAGTGAGCACAACAGCCTGGTTAGGGGCCAGTTGTGCACATCTGACCATGTTGCATTATGTTCAGATATGAACTACTTAAACCAGGCTTGTCCATCATTGGTAGTGTATTCCACAACATAGGTGTACATTTGCAAACACTAGCAATGTGCCCTAGGCCATTTCTAATGCTAGTCGGAGAGTGTGTTTGTCCTTCGACACACATTGTAAGTGGAGTTTGCCATGACAGATGTCATGGTTAGTATACTGTGCCTCTGTCTACCTGTGACATAACAGTGATACCCAGGGTAAACCTACCATCTCCCATCCACTCATCAAGATTCCTCTTGAGGAGAATCGATGAGTGACTCTATGGATAGCCTGTACTGGGTATTTACTCATGGGTGGGGGTGGCTTCTGTGTTATAGATCATGCAGTACAGCTTGTCCTATGTATGTCAGTGCTGGGGTTCAGGTCTCTCATGTGCATAGCTCACTGCCATTCAGATTGTACAAGGTGCAGCATGTTTATTGATACCAGCTTGGACATGGCTTTATACATCAGGCACAGCTTGCCTCTGGGTGGGCAGTATGGCAGTGTGTAGCTGTAGTTTGTTTAATCAGGCAACACATGGCATCTGTGCAAGCTCTTTGATACTCCTGGTGAGGTACTGTTGTGGACTTTACAGTTGATGGAGGTGTCTGCTGAGGTACATCCCACAGGGGCTATCGTAGTCAATTGTAACGCTGATGAAGGATGACTGCAGAGCCACAATGACCTCCCCTTATCTAGATCTGACAACCTTCATGATTAGGTGGGTATATGGTATGTTTCTGTAAACACTACAGCCACATGTTTGTCCAATGCAGGATATCTATCACCTTGTGTCCCCAGGTCTCTCATTACATGTTAAATGCGTAATGGGTTAACACCTATGTGGTAATTGGTGGGCACTTACTGTATATCCACGGGGGTTGACTATACACTTTTCTGCAATTATCTTGCTGACATGGCTATGGCACCAGTTGTCTGTTCCTATGTGGCCCTTTTGTGGGATGCTTGTGTCAGCTAGAGGGTCACATATGGTGAGCAGTTTGTAGTCCTCTGCAAACATGTTCAGACACAGTCCTTCCATGTTGGCCTGTACCTATGGGACATATATACCAGACGAGGGAGGTCCCAGGACCAAGCCTTGTGGGATGCCAGTTATATCTGGTTTGTAGTCTGACATTGCTGCAGCATGTCTGACCATGTCAGTTCTGTCCTTGGTCTGGTTTACAACCCCTCTACTGACATAGGGGTTTATATTTAAGCTGGCATATCTATAATGAACACGTAGGGTATTGTATAGAAGCCTTTGCAAGGTCCAGCTACGCTGTGTGGACCACATTGCCCTCATCAATGACCTTAATGACTGTTTCATATGAGTCAAACATGTTTAGAGGCAGGATCTGCACTTAAGAAAGCCATACTGGGTAGGGTCCGGTGTCAGTAGGTCGCCAATATCTTTATGTCTGCGGTACATGCTGATCCTTTCCATAGCTGTGCAGACCGAGCTTCCCAGGATTCTGGGGTGGTAGTTTTCAGTATCCATTCAGGCAACACCTTTGTTGAGAAGGACCACTGTTGTTGTACACTGCTCTTTGGGTACATATCCTGTGGTAAGGCTGACATTGAGCAGTAGTGTGATTTGGCATTCCATTCTTCTTGGAGTCCATGTTGGACTCAGCCCAGGACACCATCTCATACCATTGCTGCTGTGTGTTTTGCTTTGTAGATGCTGGCTGTTACCTCAGCATCTGCAATGTCAGGGGGCCAGCAGTCTGCTGGGATAGATATTTTGCATTCGTGGGGGGGGGGTTGCACTGCACCTGTCAGGATGTATGTTGGCAATATGTATGTGTGTTTGGTATGTTGTTTGTAATATTTGTGTGATTCAGAGCATATCTGTGAATTCCCAACACGGTTCCTAACATCAGTTGTGGAAGCCTTGGGATTATCCTTAGTGTCCTGTACAATTTGTATCCTCATAGGTTCATACTAGGCTATCCACCCTAGGGCATTTGTAAGCCTAGCCAGAGTGTGTGTGTCTTTTGCCACCCCTTGCTATGTGAATATTATGGCCATTTATGATATGCTTTACTGTGCCTCTGTCTGGACGTGACACAGTGAAGACCCCCAGTGTAACTCTACGATCATCCATCCACTTGGCAAGATTCCTGTTGAAGAGTGTCAGTGAGGGGCTCTGCCTAACATGGGGTGGGATTCTGTTCCAGGGTGTGGGGAGCCTCTGGGTTATGTATCTGTCCCTCCAGCACATCCTATTTCATTATGTGTTGAGGTTGACATCTCTCAGTCTCACAGCTCCGATGGCTTTGAGTTTTCGGGGGTGGAGCATGTCCATTACTCCTGTGTTGGACATGGCCTTGTACAACAGGCATGCAATGCCTCTGTGTAGGCAGTATGTGACTGCATTCAGCTGGGGTGTCTACAGCCAGGCAGCATATGACATATATTTGAGACCCTTTATCCTCTTGGCGAGGTACTTTTGAGGTCTTTCTAACTGCTGCAGGTGTCAGGTAAGGTACATCCCAAATGAGGCATTGTACTAGATTATGGGTGTGATAAGAGAACAGTATAGGGGCACAATGACCTCTGTTGATGTAGATGTGAATCCTTTCATGATACGGTGTCCAATATAGACAGTCTTCCTAGCCACATTGGCAATGTGAGTGTCACATAACAGGTTACTGTCCACTTGTGTCCCTAGGTCCCTGATTACTCTTTCCATACATAATGGTTTACCACCTATGTGGTAATTTGTGAGTACCTCGTTTGGTATTTGGTGGGACATTCATACTGTCCAGTGTCTTCAGGATGGCTGGGTGGGGTTCCTGTGTGTGAGAGTGTGGTCTGTAGCATGCTACAGACTGTACAGCAGTCTTGCCTACGGTTAGTTGCACATGGGTGGACTCCATTGCCTTGTGCATTGTCAGTTACCTGGACATATGGGTGTCTGTGCTGAATATGGATACTCACCCTCCTTTTATGTTTTGTTTCAGGTTTTGGGGACATGACACATGATATGTGGTATAACCTGGTAGTACTGGTGTGCTGTCAGGAGGCTTGCAGCAGGTTTCTGTCACTGCACAGACATCAATGTTCTCCATACTGGGGATGGCCTCGGGAGCATGCATATTGGGGTTTACACATCTGGCATTGGTCAGCATTACCCTTATGTTTCTTTCCACTTATGTTTTGTAGGGTGGTGGGTTAGTCTTTTCAGCCTTGCCTACGAAAGGCTCTATGGAGGTGGCAAAAGCCTTATCCAATATCCAGACACCAGGGGTAACAGGTGCAAGCCATCCCTGGAACAGCTGCGTGGCTTGTCAAGCTTGACATCCCAAGCAGACAGACATTGGATCCCCTTGGAATGACACCAGTAATTGTGCCACTTGTTATAACTGATCATTCCGTCTTTGTACTGTGGCATCATTCATGGTGAGGGTAGGATGCTGCAAATGGTCAGTGTCATACCGGCCTGGACACATAATCGGAGTGCTCATCTATGTCTCTTTTCATGTAGTTCGGGGAGGTACATCTCAGGTCATTCACACCAGCATGGACTATGACTGCATCATATTTCTACTTGCTTTGGGGTGACCTGCATACTTGTGTTATGTGGCGTATTGTAGCAGCCTACAGGCAGCTTACTGTACCCTTTCACTTGTTCAGTCTGGTGTGCGGGACAGCAGCGTGTCTCACTATGGAGTCACCTATTACAACTGTATCAGGCATGTTGTTTCTCCTTCTGGCCTGTGACTGTTTGGCACACCAGCTTTGTGTACTATGTGTTGCATGTGCTATGTTTGGAAGTTGTTTGATTGGGTGTCTGCTTTGGAGGCCTCTGTTGGTGTGGTGTGTTTGTAATTCGGGCCTCCGGGAATGTTTTTCTGTGTTTATGTTTTTGGTTTGCAGTTGTGATAGGTCTATGTGGGACTGGGTTTGTGGTGTGTGTGGTTACCTTCTCTTCCTGACTAGTTTTGGGAGTACTGAGTTGAGGGAGCTCAGCCTCCAGTTTGGATAGATGGTTGCATCTCTCACATATATTTGTATTTCTTGGGGAGTTGGGGGTTGTCTGTGTACTTGGGGCAGGTGTAACATTGCCTCAAGATTCACAGATTCAACTTGTTGTGGCTGGCCTTAGTGGATTGTATGTGTGGACATATTTTATTGCCATACTACTGATCAGTGATTACTTCTTTTTTTATGTTTGCTCTATCATGTAGTAGCTTCCTCATTCTCTTGCATGGTTTGGTTATGGCTGGTGTCCACCATGCCAGATGCCTGTCTGTATGGCATTGTGTCTTGTTTTAATTTAGAATTGCATAATCCAAGCATTCCTGGCAGTGTTCATGGAATGGCTGTATTACAGGTTCTGAGGTGTGGCCCATATTTTGCACCTGCACAGGACCTTTAATGGATTCCACATCAGTTTGGAGGAGTGCAAATATTGCTTTACACATGTTTTTCACTGTGGTTTTCTGGCCAGGGACTGTGGTCAGGATTTGTATATCCAGTGTGATTACTCTATGGTCTGGTTTTACCAGTGAGCAATACACTTCTCGTCTTGCCATCCAGTACCCATGTTGCTGATTATCACATCCAGTATGATTACCCCTCTTGTGGGAGTGGTACGTTGTTCCTGGGCATTTTGGTTTATGGATTCTATGAACTTTTGTCCTACAGTGTTGGAGCTAGTATAATGCTCCCAGTCTATGTCTGGGTATTTTCAGTCACCCAATATAATGTGGTTTGGAGGACTTGATATATTCATGTATTCCAGCATAGGCCAGGTGCAGTTCCTGGTGTTGAGACGGTAGTCTGTAGCAGGCTATAAACTAGGGGGCAGTTTTAGCCACTGTTACTTGACCATGGCTAGTCCATGCTGCTTCTTGTTGTGGTACCAACATGGGGGTGTGGTCATAGCCGGCCTTAGGCATAGGCCAACTAGGCGTCCGTCTAGGGCACTGCTCTAGCAAGGGTGCTTTTCCAATATTTATTTGGTGTAGGTAGACCAGGATAGGGGCCAAGTGGTGTGGTGGGGGGCGCTGGGGAGCCCTTTTGCCTAGGGCACCAGTTGACCTATGGCCTCTCCTGGGTGTGGTTATCCTTGACAATTATTGCTAGTCACCCTCCTTTTGTAGCTTGTTCCATGTTTTGAGGCTGTACAGCACAGTATTAGGTGTAACCTGGTAGTGTTAGGGTGCTGTTGTGAGCCTTGACCCAGTTTTCTGTTACAGCACAGATATCAACATTCTCCATACTGGGTGAGTTTAGACTGAATGCATCTTGCTGTTTAGACTTCTGGCATTGGGTAGCATTACATCTAGGTTCTTATCCCTTCTGATACCAATGGAGGTAGGTTTGTGTTTTGAGCCTTACCTATTCAGGGCATGCTGTGGGTAACAACAGCCTATGCCAGCATCCATACGGCCTGCACTGATGGGTGCACACCAGTCCTAGCAGGTGGGGCATCATGTCATGCTCAGCATGTCATCCCAGGCTGGCACACTTTGGATCCCCTTTGACTAACTGCGATACTTCAGCCAATTATTGCACTTGATCATCTCATTGTCATATTGTGGCATGATGCTTGGTGAGGGTAGGATGTTAGTCTCGGTCCTCAGGTGTGCATATAGTACATGGTGTTACATTACTTAACACATGGCATTCATGCCTCAGGTGGTGCTGCAAGGTTGCCTCTGTCGGATGCACATATTACACTCCCTGTACATGTTTGTGAGCAGGTCATGTCATTTTAGGCATCCCTGTTATTATTTGAGTGAGTCAGAGGGGGTATTATTCCCAGGGTTCCTACTGAGCCAGTGTATGTGCTATGCGTTGCCTCTTTGCCAAGGCCAGGGCATACTGGGCACGCCTCCTTCGGCCTACTGGGGCAGGCTCAGGTTGTTCCTCCTCCGAGTCACGCTCTGCCTGTGATGGCCTTGGCAATGGTGGGGGGCTGTTTGGCCCAGCCCTATGCTGGTCCTGCTGCAGCTGTTTTCGCAAGATCATATTATGTAGCATAGCACATACCATGACAATTTGCGTACATGTAGTTGGTGTGTACTGCAAGGCTCCACCAGATGTGTCCAGACACCGGAACCGTGACTTGAGCAGCCCAAACACATGCTCTATTACATTACGTGTTTGTGCGTGTGCCTCATTATGGCATTCCTGTTCAGGTGTGTGCGTTTCTGATGGGTGTCATCAGCCACGGCTCCAGTGCATAACCTGCATCCCCCACTAGGTGTCCGTGTGGGATGTCCCCATTGGCAAATGTCTGGTACAGCTGCGTCAAATGCCAGATGTGTGAATCATGGTAGCTCCCAGGGCAGCCAGCACACACATTCATTATTATGCCCTGGACATCACACACGACCTGGCAGTTGATGGAGGGGAAGCCCTTGCGGTTAATGTAGGCCCTACCCCACTCACCGGCTGGTGCTTTGATGCGTATGTGCGTGCAGTCTATTGCACCCACTACCTCAGGGTATTCCGCTATTTGCTGGAAGAGACGCATATTGCTGGTCAATACCTCACGGGCATTGGGGAAATATACATAATCACCAACATGTGCTGACATGGCATCCAGGAACTGGTGCAGTACCCTGGAGGCTGATGCCTGTGATATCCCCATCATATCACCAGTTGGTCTCTGGAAGGTACCTGTTGCTAGTATTCTTAGGCCAACACATACCTTGGTTTCCACTGGGATGGGTTCCCCTCTGTTGGTTCTGTGTATGAGGCGTGGCCTGCACAGCTCCACTATTTGCTGCAGGAGGTCGCTGTCCACTCTATAGCACTCTACTATCTCCAGCTCATGTAACCCGTGGTAGGTGGCCCTGGGCCTGTACACTCTTCTCCGTCTCCTCACTGTGGGTTGTCTGGCACCATCTGCATTGTCACCACTCTCAGCAAGTCGCCTATGTCTCATTATGACAGCTATGGCAGCCCCTAACATTTCTGCTCTGAGTTCAGCTTTTTCAGTTTTCACTTCTAATAGCTTACTCCTGTCTTGCAGTGTCTCTTGAGAGAAACATCCTGCACTGCTGTTTGCAGAGTTTTAAGTGCTGGGCTGGGCTACTATTCTGCCTGTGTAATTGCCTGCTTCTAATTGTTTTCACCTGCTAGCTCCAGCAGTATTCCCTGCTAGCTTCCTACTAATTCTGTTGCTTCCTTTTTCCTTTCTGTTTCCTCAGGGGGGAGCAGCGTGCATACTAGCAGAAACACGCTCACAGTGGCTTACACGCGTGCACACATGCTTACACGGTTCAGAATCTGCTTATTCAGGTTAAAACGCGCGCACACCTGCGCAAACAGTGTTAAACATCTCCCAACACACTCCCACATGCTCAGTCTGCCTTACACGCGCTCACACTGTCTTACTCACGCTTCATGGCGCGCACACGTGCGCATGCATGCCCAGCAAGAAACTTTGGTGTAGGCAACAGTGTACACCTTCCATTTCTTGACTTTCCCATGCTTAGGTTGTGGCACTCCTCTTTCCATGATATGTGTCTGACATCTGTCGTGTAAGTCTGACCTCCAATGAACTACATTTCTTTCTGCCATTCCCCCCTGTGATGTCACCTATCTCCTACACTGTTCCTCCCCTTTCTGTAACTCTTACACTACTCAGAATGTGCTCATTTGCTATGTGACAGTGGAATTCAGTATCCTAACACTCATTTGCATCAGATTGCCTGCTAATGCTTTGTTACATGTCTTAGACCCAGCTTCCCCCCTTAGCAACCACTACACGGTGGCCATGTTGTTTTTGGTCTTCTGATCCCTGCATTGTAAATCCATGTATTGCATAAAACCCACATTTGTGGGTTTATAACCTTCATTTTAATGTTTTATACAGTGCAGCCCATTTGCGCGGGGCTGCGCTGCGCCGAAAAAAATATATATATTTTTATTAATTTTGCATCAGGTTACCTTGCCAATGGCCACATACTTGGCCATTGGCATGCTGCCTGACACATATGCACCCTTTATTTGGAGCTGACGTGGCTCCATTGTGGTTTTTGCAGAAACGTACTCAGTTGTCAACTGAGTACATTTCTGCAGCTAAAATGGCTCTTACACGGGCTGCTTTGGGCTTCCTGGATCGCTAATCTACCTCATTTGCATACTATTCGGCTGCAAGTGAGGTGATTAGCTTATCCACACCCACTCCGTGTAAGAGACGTTTTAGCTGGTCTCTTACACGGACTTTGGGCTGTTCCTGGATCGCAAAGGCTGCATGGAGTCTTACACTACTCTTAGACTCCGTGCAAGCCTTCATGAATCCTGCCCAATGACTTTGACATGGGAAACAGTATTTCAAAATTTTACAAAATATTGATAAACTATAAAACACCCAAAACCTCATATTGAAAATATATAACAAAAGGGACAGTCAGTACAGTTAACTGAAGATATTAAAACAAATATATTATCGATACAATATACATCCTTTATACAATACTGCAAAGTTTTTATTTGGAAATGCTTGCATAGAGCATTGTTAATCCCAGATAGAATCAGTAAAATTAGTTCTTCCGTAAAAGGAATATGCTGGAGATGTGAGCAAGTACACAATCAGATTGGAACCCCATTTCCTTTGAGTGTGTTAAAATTAAGCCATTTTGGAAAGGTATTAATAACTTTCTACAAGCTTTATTTAATGAGTCATTTTATCTAACTAAAGCTCTTGTATTATTAAATTTGAATGAAGGTCCTCATTTGAATAGGTCAAACATGTAGGTAGTATGGACTATACTTGCAATTTCAAGGAAGTGTATAACAAGAAGATGGAATACAGACACAATACCAACTTTGGAAGAATTCTACAGGGTACTGAAGACCACAGCGTTATCGGAAATTAAAATTAAAGAACTAAAAATTTATCCAAAGCCATTTAGCAACAACCCTTGGGGAAAAGTCTTATCGTTGATTGACACTATGCAGTAACTGATCAGACACTCTGATAATGGATTGGACATGCTTATATAGTAACTGTATGCATTAAGATCTGATATAGTGTCAGGCTAATGTAAATAGTGTACATAGTTATTTAAGATGTTATGTATAAATACTATGGAATTCATTCAAATGTATTTGAAAAATAAAAAAAATTTTGAGAACAGAAAATGCATGGTAATTGACAGCCTTTTATTCTAGCAACTTTCTAAGTTTATAAGAGCAATATTTAAAATTTGTACCATTTTTGGGCATTTAACCCTCCACTATTTTTGGCTTTGTCCAGATTTCTTATGCTATGAGGTTTAGCGGTACGGACAGGAGTATGTGACTTTCAATATACCATGGACAGACTGTGGTGCCTGCACGTCTGACAGATAGCAAGCTTGGCTAATGTACCCACTGCTGCCACATGATGGCTCAGTGTCAGAAAGATTATACTTGATTGTGGCTTGGATATGGGAGCCGAGCTAGAGATGATTGCTTGAGTGACTCTAGGGATGCACCATGTTGCTAGTAGCTGCCATTCCTGCAGCTGTGACTCATTTACTCAGGCAAACATATATGCATATCTATCATACAGGGATGTTGGGTCTAAAGCAGTGACAGTTTGCACCACAAAGTGCATATGTGCCCATAGGCTATGCATACAATTAGCACATATTAGTCAGTGTGTCACTGGGATGTTATCTGCAAGCATTTACAGATACCAGTGGTAGAGGATCCAACACAACAGGTCAGAACACGCCTGATGTCAGCAGATCACAGATGGATGTTCTTGGTGGCACCATGCATATGCCACAGTCCGAAGATACAGTGGAACTGTCAGCTCTTTGGTGTCTTCTTCTCTGATATGAATACACATGTTCAGATTTTGCAGCTTTACCAAATATGTGGTTGTACTGCAAACTGAGTACTATTATTGATTTCCATACAGACTCTTGTGTTCTACAAGAATGGTTAGATAGAGTCAGCTCCTGGTGTTCTGACCACATCTTAGATTTTGTGAAAAGTGTAGTGTAGATTCAGTTGAGAAAAAAGTCTTTCCTACTTATTGTTACAGGAATAGAATTCCACTTAAGTCAGTACAGTTGTTGGAAATCTAAGCACTTTTGTTAACAATGAACTGTCCTTTGATTATCAGGTTTCAGTTATCCTAGGGAAGTCTTTGCTTCATTCTCTAGTTAATTATCAGAGGTATATACGTAAGATTGAAAGAGGTCTTATTCTGCCAGTATTCCTCCCTTATTTGACTGATCATTGAAAACAATGCTGTGATCGGTATGTATCTTACCAAACACATATCTCAGCTTCAAATACGTCAACATGTCCTACCTAAGCAAATCAAAAGGCTAGGCTTGCTTAGTTATGTAGATACAGTAGAAAATCTGTCACTTTTTCCCCATCTCCTACTGACTCTTGGGTAGAAATCTCTGTCTTGCATTTTGGGCTGTAAAGAACCTTGTTTTACTAGATCTGCTCCACCAGAGAAACACTGGTCTCGTCAAACTCTGAACTTGCATCCTAACATAAATTGCAGGTTGTCTAGGGATAGGCTTATTACCAAAATTATTCCCTATCTGTGGAACAAACTTCCCTTGCATGTTAAATAGGGTAAGATGTCCATATCCTTCAAGTTAAATATTGATGACTGGATGGGCTCACATACATTTATCCTATTTAATAGTACTGTGGCCAATATTAATAATGGCAGTAAACCTACCAGTGATACTTTTTAGGGAGCATGACTAGGCTGTATATTGTTGTCCAACCACCCTGCCTAGTACTAACCTGTGAACCTACATGTTGTTATTAGTCACCTACTGCTCAAGTTGTTGTACTTAAGGAGTGGCAGTCATGCCTCAGAGGATGACCTGCATACAGACCTTAGCTGGAATATTCCCTTAGATCCTCAGCATGCATTAATACCACATTGAAGGCGCACATATCAACATACACACCACTGCACTTAAAATATACCTGCTCATACATTAGAGATGTGTTTGTCCAACCTTCGGCCAGTTTCTGATAAGTCCTGATAAGGCTCATGTCCTAACCTCAGCTCACTCCACACTTCTCACATAGCTTATCCTTGCATTTTCCCAAACCCTTTTCTTATGTCAACTTACTTACTATATGCAACTGCATCATGCCTCTGTATTTCAGATCAACTTTTCTTCCCTCTGTAAATAGTAACAAAAATACTAATGCAGACTTTAAAACTGGGAAGCAGTTTACAGCTGTGTACATTGAGTGATGCATAAAGTCAGAGTACCATCTAACTGATATATTCTTACAAATGGATCAGAAAGTGGAAGAGGTTTTCTGTATTAAGGTAATACAGCCAACCTCTTTCACTTATTGGTCCTTGTGTTTTGCCACCATGAAGTAAGATTTTATGTCATGCTGCTGAGAAATGCACTGGATGCTACTGAGGTGCATTTCTGTCAATAAGCTACATTTAAGAATAATCTATGTGAATTTGAAAGGCACAAGTCAATTATAAGACTCCTGTAGGTCAGAATGTACAGAGAACTGTCTTCACTGAGTCTGACTTAGTTTGAAAGACTGAGTGAGAGCTGCACCTTGAAATGTGTGCGAGTGTGTGCTTGTGTCTGCATGTGTGTGTGTGTGTGTGTGTGTGTGTGTGTGTGTGTATGTGTTTCTCTGTCTGTATGTATATGTATATCTAAATGTTATATATACATGTCTGTATGTATGAAATCA
Source organism: Protopterus annectens (assembly GCF_019279795.1). Lineage (NCBI taxonomy): Eukaryota > Metazoa > Chordata > Ceratodontiformes > Protopteridae > Protopterus > Protopterus annectens. The sequence goes on along the minus strand of NC_056744.1, from coordinate 106,881,802 downwards.
GAAAGTTGACTCACAGTTTATTGATCATGTAAACTTCACAAACTGAAGCCATCCAATCCAGCCCATAAAATCTGAGAAGGGTGAATTAATGGACCTGCCCCCTCCCCCAGTAGGACAAGTGGTAGTGCTCACTTCCATACCCCTCAACCTCTTATTGCAAATAATCCTGATAAAGTCTAAAATAATAGGGGGACAAAGGTCCAAAAATAGGTACAGGTGTTAATTATTGCTCTTATAAACATAGAAAGTTGCTAGAATAACAGGTTTTGTGTTAGCAGGCATTTGCTGAAGAATATGAAGTCCGAAAGTGAAATGTCTGTCATTATTTCGTGACTTCAATCCTCAATGATTTGCCAAAAAAACACAAATTTTATGAAGAGCAGACCAGAAATATGAAGCCAAAATCTAGACATTTTGTGAAAATCCGGACAGTTGAGAGGTGTACTCACTTCCTAGTTGTGGGTGTCAGGAGGTTTGCAGAGTTTTCAATGTTTTTGGAGTAGAGTTGCAGTTCAGTAGAACTGTAGCTCGAATAACTCATATAAACCCTATTATAGAAATATTTATTGGTGGAGGGAACATTTCATAGTTGGATGTGATGCAGATTTACTTGGAGCAAAGTGTTATGCTTCATGTACTCTGTGGTAAATGGTGTAATTTTAATCTGGATTGCTTGAGTGTGTCTTTGTGTTGCATGCTTGCTTCAGGTGTGATGTGTTAATTTGTTCTGTAATGTACTTTCTCTGAGATCATAGCACCTTGGAGAAAGAAGCAAGTGATGTTTTAATTTTTTTTAACAGCAAGTAATGCTTTATTTTTAAAGTAATGGTATTTGTGTCAGTTGTAGTGACCTCAGTCTGAGACTAATAAAGCAAGAGGGTTTAGGGATGCAGAGTAGTTTACTGTACTACATTAAATATTTTTTTTCAGAATGAATAGATTATTTGCATGACAGCATTGTTTCTTTAAGTGATGATGTAGCAATCCTTTGTGTACTTAAATTTGTGCAGTTGTTTAAAGTATGATGTTTTAGGGAGTGGGGAATAGTGGGCACACAGTAAACCTGTGTAAAGGAGGGGATCTGAAGGTGACCTTCAGCTAAAAAAATTGTGCAGGGAACTTCACAGAGCAGAAATTGATTCCACAAAATAGAAATTGTGTGATGGTGAACACAGTCAAAAAGGTGCAGTCTTTGGCATTCTGGACATTGATTGACACATAAAGTCATAGTTCCCTCTAGCTGATGCATTCTTACAAAAGGAACCACCATGTTATGGACATGAATTTTCAGAGCAAAGTCATAATTCCATCCAGCATATACATCAGTATAGAAAGGAACCAGTTCAGCCCCTGGAAGACCATGATATAAAGTCAGTGGAAAAGAGATGAACCTATGAAGGAAAAAGCCCCTTGGAGTAGAGAATTACAGAGGAGTAGAACATGTCTCTAAGGTAACAATAGCAAGGTGACCAACTGTCTCAGTTTTTCCAGGACAGTCCCGGTTTTGCAGTCTCTGTCCCAGAATCCCAAACATTCTCTTTGGGACACAGAAATGTCCCAGTTTAGATCGCTTAGTCTAAATGGTGACTTGGTTTCCCAGGGCGGCCAGTCCCCCTGCTTTCCCATCCTGAGCAGCTCTGGGAACTTTGTGATTTTTCAGGGATGCCATTGGTTATGGAGTAAGGTTGGATGCCTTTGCTCTGGCAGGAGCCTTCCAGGCCCTGCCACCATCCATCAGTCGCTCCCTCAAGGACTTCCATCATGGGGGGGGGGGGACTGCCTGACCCCACTCACCCAGATTGGAGCTCTCCAGGCCCCACACTCATCTGCCCAGTGCTCCATTACTGACTTCTCTCAGGGCTGACCCCTACAGGCCTCCCCTTTGACTTGGCCAAGAGACCTTCCCCAGCTGTGGCCCCCCCATGTCATGGGACTCTGGCGCATTCATGTCTCCTGCAGGTTACCAAATCATGCTGGATCACTCATGCCCTCGGACCCTGTCAGGGAAGCTTCCATCCGATCCTGTCCACCCCTCCAGAACTCCCCTCAGCCACTGAGGGGCAGATCCACTCTCATAAAGGCTTCAGCTCTGGGGACTTTGAGATTTTTCAAGGATGCTGTTGGTTATGGGATGAAGTTGGATGTCTTTGGCCTGGCAAGAGCTCTCCAGACTCCTCTGTCATCCACCCTGGTGCTTCCTCAAGGATTTCCATTATGGGGAGCTCTGCCTGACCCCATTCACCTGGTTAGGAGCTCTCCAGGCCCCTCCACTGTCCACTAGTCACTCTCTTAAGGACTTCCATCATGGGGTGAGGCTATGCCTGACCCGGCTTACCCAGGCAGGAGCTCGCCAGGCCCCGCTAATGTCTGGCCCAGTGCTCCCTTAATGACTTTCATTGTGGGGAGCTCTGCCTGACCCCCCTCACGTAGGCAGGAGCTCGCCCAGACCTGCCACTATCTGCCTCTTTCCCCCTTCCAGACTTCCATCCTAGAGGGGGCATGGTGTGTACCCCCCTCACCCGGGCGGGAGCTGTCCTGTCCCAGTCACTTTCCACTTCTTTCTCCCTTCCAGACTTCCATCAGGATGGTTCCACCTCTGGGCTTCCACTTCTACCCAGGTGAGAGAGTTCTTTTCCAGGCTTACATATGTACTGACTGCTGCCAAATCATGCAGTGTCGCATGTGCTCTTGGAGCCTCTCAGGGGAACATCCCAGGCTCATGGAACTCTGCTGGGCCGCGAAGCCTCAGTCAGTCCCTCATCCAAACTTCCATGACAGTGGTTCTCCCCTTTGCCTCACACCTAGGGCTTTCAAACTGGCAGGGAAGATGGCCCTAGGTCCCCCCATCTCTGTGCTTTTTGTGGCACACCTCAGTCTCTCTCCCCCACGGTGCCAGGCGCCAATGAATGTACATTGTTTCGTATCCCCTGGCATGTGGCCTCTTGCCTCCTGGGTGGTGCTGTTCACAGAGTGGTATCTGCACAGTGCTGGGTGAAGGACAGGAGGCTAACCTGCCAGCCCCGGTATGAGATGACATGACGGCCTTATCTCCACTCCCATGGGGGCTGGGAGAATGGCATTGCAGACCTGGCTTCCCGGTGCGGCCCTCAAGTGTCCCAGTTTAGGTCCTGTAACAAAATGGTCACCTTGCAATAGTCCAAACAGCAGAGAGTTTCAGAAAGTAATCTGATTCAATGGAGGCAGGTGCCCATCCAGCAGGGAATCGCATAAGACATACATTACATTGACTACTTTCACAGAACCAGTCTAAAAAAAGTTATGGCTTACAGGAAAAATATAAACTAGCAGTGTTCCTGTTGATGTACCACATTCTCCAAAAGAGTATAATGGTGGAAAGTTCCTTTGCAGTGTCATACCCCAGAAAGGTGATTAAAAAATGAAAGTAGGACTCTCAAAACTGCTTCTTGTCTGAATACATCTCTTTATTCATAAACAGTACTTTACAGACAGATGAGCTTTGCTCAGATAATGTGTTAAAGCTTGTGAAAGCGTGCGCTTACTTCAGTAGCTCAGAGAGGGGGTGTTATTTGGGATATGTCCATCCTTAGTAGTAGTGCCATTAGAGGAGGATGGATCACCACTGGAGGGTGCGGTCTAGAATACTGCCTTGACAAATAAGTTTTACCTGTTTCCAAAGACTTAACAGCTACATTTCAGTTCTATCTATTGAAATATAACAAGTCTACTCATAAAATCTTAAACATAAGTGCAGCAAACTGTGGTTGAAAAGCAAAATCAGTTCTGTTTTTTAAAAAGACTTGAGCCTGACTCTATCACCTCTACACTATGGATATTTTTCTTTATTATAAAACCAAACTTAGTATTGTCTAGGTACAGATACCACCTTCCAGCAAATTACATTCCACTGTAAACTGATAAAACGAAAAGGAATAAAAATTGCAGCATATGTTGACCAATCAATAAATACAAAGACAGAAACAGAGTCTTAACTTTCTGGAGCCAATTATGTGGTGCTTTCGTGTACCTTCCTCAGATTTGCCCGCAGGGGTTGGGTCTTCATTCATGTGCTGATTTCTCTAGCTGATAGTTCCAGTGTTAGATGTATTCATCTAAAAAGGATTAGATATTGCTAAAGATCCGGGGTTGATTTAGTGCCTTGTGGGCAACATGGAGTTCACTTGGTAGTTGTTTAGCCAAATAAGAGATACTCTTGTCTAGGCTGTTGGTGTCATACCTTTAATCTTTTTTCTTTATTTCTTCTTTATTTTTTTTTTTATATAAAAAATAGTCAGACTATTCTCAGAGAATGCCCCTTCTCTAAACAGCTGAAATAAGTGCATGTTTTTACAAGGTTTAACACATTATACTAGCACCGCTCATCTGCCTGTAAAGTACTATTTATTAATAAAGAGATGTCTTTAGACAAGAAGCAGTTTTGCGAGTCCTAATTTCATTTTTAACTACCTATGAGTTAGCAAGCACCTATCTGTTCTTATCATTCAGCACTTACTACGTCTCACCTTGTGCTGTCTGCACCTCTTCCTGCTTTTACAAGGAAAGGTGGGAGGGTGGGTGTTCTGCTCTGTCGTGCTCTGCTGTGAAAGGAGATCCTTCCTGGCTACTTGTGGCTTTTTAAACCCTTCCTCTGCCTACCCATCTGCCTTTACACAAACCCCCCCACTCCTTCCTCATCCTAACTAAATTCTGGCCTTTCTGGCCCCTCTTCCCCTCCATCCGGCCTCTCTTGCATGCTATTTTCACCTCAGCAATATAGCTATGCCTACAGTTCCTTGTCAAGCTCCCATAACCACACAGGAAACTCTTAAGACATGTCATAATTATACATAAACATAAGTAATACATAGTTTCATAGTTTCATAGTATAGTACTAGGCTATCTGCCCTGGGGCATTTGTAAGCCTAGCCATAGTGATGTGGCTTTTGCCACTCCATGAAATGGTACAAAAAATGTACAGAATAAATTTAGAATACTGTGCCTCTGTCTAGTAGTGACACAATGAAGGTCCCCTTATATAATAGAATTAGTTTACTGTGCCCCTGTCTAGCAGTGACACAGATGTGACCCCTGGGGTAAATTTACGATCTCCCATCCACTCATCAAGACTTCTCTTGAAGAGAGTCAGTGAGGGGCTCTGCCTAATACGAACTGGGATCTTGTTCCAAAGCATGGGAAGCCTCTGGGTTATGAATCTATCCCTCCAGCATGTCCTATTCATACTTGTGCCGAGGTTTAAGTCTTTAACTCTCGTGGTCCTGATGGATTTGGATTTTTTGAGGTGGAGCATGTCTAATTAAAATAGTATAGCAAACACAAATAATACAGCATTACTACAAAGAGGACATTTGCATTGGAATCAAATTAAACAGTTGTCCAAAACTGTGGAGATATCATTCAAGAAGGCCGCATATAAGGAATGAGCAGTATGAATGTTTTTAAGGGCTATATATTAAATGGAAGAAATATAGTGAAATAACTCTGTATAATGCATACTGTAATAACATTAGTGTATAACATACAACCAGGAGATTATAATTAGGTGGTTCATCACTGATTATTTGTTATTGGTAACAAACACGTGGAAGAATTAGTGTAAAGACACAAGTCTGTATATTACCATAGTCTAGCAACAAACTGGAAGATGTGGAAAGTAGGCTACAGCAGTTTATTAGGGAAATAATTTATATATTAAACATGTATGATCGAGGAAAGAATATGCATTTGCTACAGCAATTTAATCCTTACCCACTGTTAGCAAAAATATTTAACTTTTTTAACAGTATTTACACAGAACTAAGCACAGAAGTTGCATTTTCAAAAACATACCTTTCAGCAGCTGAAGACTTATCAGGGTTGGGAACAGTTTCAGGAAAATAAGCTTCTCAGCAGCAGAAAATCATTGGATAGTGGTGTTTTTTAATAAAGCATGCACTTTCATCTTTGGATTTTTGTATGGGAACTGTGTTTGCCATCATTTATATATGACCCAAGGCATTAGAGCCCATCAGCAGTTAAGGATGTCTTTATGGAAGTCATTTTTTTTCTGGGGTGACCATCAGAGTGCCTTCTCTGCATTTGCTGAGTATTTGTTTCCCTAGCAGGTGAGAGCCCTATGGCCCATTTGTTCCTCCCAGGAATGAAATCCAAGCATTGTAGAGAGCAGACATTATCCATTCAAGTTCAAGAAGGTTTCTGTTTAAGGGATTAACTTCCAGTGTGCATGCCTCATAGTCCATCCCATAATTTGGAATGCAGTGGATGTCAGAGAAGGTATATCACTGACATTTGCAAACAAGTAGCACCTCAGGACTGCCCTGCCCTCTTTGAAGCCAGTGCCCCTATGAGATCCTCAAGCTCCTCCACAGATTCTTTAACAGGGACAAACACCCCAGACAAGTGAGCCCACCCTCTTTCCCAAGAATAGCTGAGCCTGCATAGCTACAGATTTTCTGCCTCCCACAATACCAGCTCCAACAGGAGCCTGAGACACTATTCAGTCTTGGGTCATGTAGATCATAGCTAGCTCTTCTTTATGGAAGGATGGAATGATATAGTTTGTGGAACCTTAGTTTTCTCCTTAACCTTAAAATCAGTGCCTCCTTCAGTAAAGAATGCCTGTATGAAAGCACAGTTTCCTACATTAGGCAGCCTCATAGTCTAGACACTGTCCATCAGAAAGCACTGTCTTCTGAAAAAGGATGTTTGTGAGAGTGCAGTTCTTTGTAATGGGGAATACCACAGAAGTGCAGTGCATAAGTATAGGATCTGTTGCATTCAGAAAAAAATTACTCTGTTGGATTCAGACACCTAAGCATTTTGCACAGTTTTTGCCCCCCACTGCATACAGGTAATAAGCCCACTACCTACTACAGGATCCTTTCATTCTCCATCACAAAGGTTACAGTTAGCCAGGAGGAGCCATTATTTAAACAACCATCAGTGGTGATCTGGCATTTTCGTGTTCTTGCTTATGCTGCGTATTTTCCTACCTGCATTTGCCAAAGCACTAGGAAGGGTCATGTAGTGGAGTGACCATGGAGGCCATCCCATTACCTCTGCAAGTGATGTTACCAGCAAGGAGCTCCTACCCCTCACTGGGAAGTACAAATTGTAGTTTTCCTGGTCTCCATCATAAAAAACCGCATTGACTCTGTGTGCTCCTGAGTGAGCACAACACTGCACCCTGGAGAGGTGATTGGGCCTCTTACCTTCTTTCTTCCTGCTGTCTCCTCCAGTACTGGCACCACTAACTGAACCTTGGTCATTTGTTGCAATAAGGGCTTCATGCCTGTGCACCATGGAGGCATGCTTTTGCTCAAAAAGATAGTGGAAGCCTGTTAAATGTCTTGTACCCACACAGTTTTTAGTAGAGTAGTGTCATAAAGCCCACTGATGTACACATATCATCATTTGCCTAAGAATGTTACTAGTCCACTGATATTTTACAATTTAATAAATGAAGTGCTGGAAGTTGAAACAAACAAAATATCTGCAGTGAGCATATGTTATTAATATAGTAATTCTTGTCTCTAAAATGCTGTCTGTTTGATCAAAATCTTTTACTGCCATGTTTTGGAGAGTCACACTTTTCTAAATGCAAGTTTTTTGTCTGCTTTTTTCAGTACTGTAATTAGCCTAGTGAATCGCTGCATTGCTGAAGGAGTTGCAGAGACAATGTTGCTGATACCATTTTTACATCAACTTCACAAGTTAACTCATCAAGAAGCATACTGTCCGGCACCCATAGAAGCCAGCTGGGCTAACCTCAAAGGAATTAATTTTTCAAATTTCCGCCAACAAATTGGAGGCAATGATAACAAAAGGAGGTAAGAGTACAAAACCTGGTATTATAATGTTGTTCTAAAAATGGTTATTGTGTCTTGGATTTGACCTTCAGTTGGCATATGTAACAGGTGCTGAGTTCTGAGTATTTTCTGATGTTCATAGAACATAATACGATTGCTAGTTCTGAGATACAGAGGGGTGGAGCCATGACTGAGATTCAGGCAGTGTGTGGTTGACTGACAATCCTGCTCCCTGAGTACTCAGAGAAACCTGTTTCCTGAGGATTCAGGCAGGGGGATGAGGACTTAGTGAGGGCGTAGTGCTTTTTGTACCAATTTATCTTTGTGGAGGGAGGTATCCAGGTTAAGGTTTACAGTCCTCAGTTGAAATTAAGGACTCTAGTCCAGTGGCATAAGCTCTACATATGCTCATTGGGTAGTCAGCAGGACCGTGGATACTGCATAACAAATAAGCTGTGCACAGCTGGCAGAGTGATCCCATGCTGGGATACCCTAGCTCATCTCTGCTCACTCCTTAGTTGTGGATACTAAGAGTGTCCCACTTGCAAGGCACCAGCCCATGAGAAGTAAGGTGAACAGCTGTCAGGGATACCAGTGCTTAAGGTCAAGACATGACTGATCACTGACACTTGTAGGGAAACAAAAAGTAAATAAAGAAATTGTACTGTGCAGTAGCTCTGAATAATTTAAGTTCACTATTTTGATTAACAGAAAAACATATAAAAGATGCAGGTACTGCATTTCCTGAGTAATCTTTCCTCATATCTCTGTTGGGAATTGCTTGTAAACTTGAAATAATAGTTATCCATTTGTAGTTGTTTGTAGATGACCTGTGCACTTCATTTCTGTAATTTGCAGTATTGTAAGGTGGTGTATACATTTGTGTCTGGATGTTCATCGTGCATACAGCTGCAGTCATAACAGATGGGTTCTCCTGCCGTCAGGCGGGTCCTCGGTCGATCGAATTCCAAAGTCTAGGTCCGGCGTCGGTTGTCGTCGCTTCTTCCCTGACGTCAGTGTGACAGGGGTATAAAAAAACCAGCCGACGCCATTTTCTTCAGTCTTTCTTGCCGCACGGTGCCCGAAGCAGAAGCAGTTCACAAGTGCCGGTCGGCCAGCTCCTGAAATTACGACAAATTTGCAACCGAAGTCTTCTTGAAAGCTAAGTACCCCATTGGGGAAACTTTTCTTGCCTCAGACCGATGTCAGACAAAGTTAATAATTGTATTTCATGTGGGAAGCAAATACCTCATAAGGATTTTCATTCCCTCTGCATTCCTTGCTTAGGTCCAGACCATGACGTCTCGGTCTGTCGTATTTGTGCTACATTCAACAAACGCACTATTAAGTGTCGGGCGGAGTTTGCCCAGCACGATTTTGGCAAAAAATTTAACTATATTATGTCGTCGGATACTCCGACTCCAGTTTTGTCTAAAAAACGCAAAGATAAGGACCGACGCACGAGGTCCGCGGCCTCTACCGACACCCCGCCAAAGCTGACTACAGGTGGTCCAGTTCTCAGTGAGGCGCCTACGCAGCCCCTGCCTACCGACGACACTTCATTGGCGGTGTCTTCTGTGCCTGAGGTCGCAGGCTCCTCGGCCCACACGCCGACTACAGATACCGAAGCCACTCTTGGTGGTGAATCTCAAAATGTAGACAGGTCTGCCTCCTCTCAAGGTGTCTTCAGACCTTCCTCTTCTTTTTCCATCAAGACTTTCACTAAGACTAAAGCAGCCATGCATTCTAAGAGACAAGGTACACAGGGCCCTTCTCCACGCCCCATGCCTAAAAAACAGATGCTGAAAATGGCTGAGGATTTAATTACTCTTATCAGGGGTTCACAACCCCCCCCCCCCCGGACAAAAGGCCCAGAGTGGAGGAAGAATCCCCCTCCTCTGACCAGGCCTCCATTATTTCAGAGCACTCTGATGAACAGGAACATTCTTACTCCTCTTTTGAAGATTCTCATGCAGAGGAGTCCATTCCCTCTTTCTCCCCCCCAGAGGATTACTCATTTTGGGAAACCTTGCATACCTTAAGGGAACGCTTCCACTGGGAATGTCAAGAGTACTCAGATTCCAAGAAAAGGCTTAGGGATTTTCTCTTGCTAACTCAGCACAGGCCTCTGGCTATGCCTCCTGTCTTAGACATACTAGATGATGTGTACTCGGAGGCCTGCCTTAACCCGGATTCCTTACCTCCAGCCCCAGTCAAGCCTGCCAGGTACTACTGGGTTCCTGACTCACACCAATTTTTATACAAAAGCCATGCGGCTGACCTAGAAAACTATCTCACAGGGCCCCAAGGGAATTAAGGCCTCCATTGCTAAAAATCCATTACCTTCCGAGAGAGATTCCAGATCCTTAGAAAGGTGGGGAAAAAAGGTATACACCTCGGCCACCTTAACCATGAGGGCATTAAACTGCCAGTTCCATATGCTAAAGTACCAACAGTTTCTTTTATCACAGTTGAGAAGTAAAATGTCACAACCTGAACAACCAGACTTGAAGGAGTTGCAGGATTTGATGCATAGTGCAGAACAAGTGGGTAAACATACCTTGCAATGTGGTTTTGATGCTCTAGAGGCCTCATGTAGAGCTGCTGTTACAGGATCAGTCATACGTAGACATGCCTGGCTCAAGGAGCAAACCTTACCAGATCATGTCAAAGCTAAATTACTAGATGCCCCTCTACAAAAGGATGTATTATTTGGTGTTAAAGCTGAGGAGGTATTAAAGAAAATGGTGGAAAAGGCTAAATCAATGCAAACAGTGAAAGATTTTCTACAGGTACAACCTCCACGTTTCAGTAGAAATTGGCCTCCCAAGAATTGGTCCTTTCCAGCCACGGACAGACCCCAAAGAGGTAGATACAGGCGCCCGAGGGGCAGAGGGCAATCTCAAGGATCGTTTAGAGGCAGACAATGGCAAACTCCTACACAAAGAGGTGGTGAGGATAGTTCGCAGCCATTCAGAAAGCAAGCCCAATGACTTTCCCCTTTGCATGCCAAGCAGGGCTCAAATGGCAGCACCCTTAGGCGGAAAACTGGCATTATTTTCAAAAAATTGGCATATTGTCACAAAAGACAAATGGATCCTGGACATTATAAACAGAGGCTACAGATTCCATTTTCACACCCTTCCAAAAATGAGAGGCATGCCAAACCTGCCACACAATCAAAGGGCAGAGGCACAAAGACAAATTTCAGATCTCATGGACATGAAAGCTATTCAAGAGGTACCTACTCACGAACAAGGTCCAGGTTTTTATTCCAGACTATTCCTGGTACCAAGGAAGGGAAAAGATCGGAGACCTATTTTGGACCTATCCATCCTAAACACATTTTTACTCGTACCAAAATTCAAGATGCTCACATTACAGCAGCTTCTTCCCATGCTGGGCAAGGAGTCTTGGCTGGTAACATTGGACGTCAAGGAGGCATACCTGCATGTCCCAATCAGACAAAATTGCAGAAGATACCTCAGATTTCTTGCAGGTTCAACCCATTATCAATTCTCTGCATTGCCCTTTGGCTTATCTACTGCGCCAAGAGTATTCACGAAATGCCTGGCATCAGTAATTGCTTACTGCAGACTTCAAGGGACACAAATATACCCATATTTGGACGACTGCCTGATCCAAGCAGACAGCAAGCACATACTTCTGAAACATCTGGCTTTTGTAATAATGTTGTTGAATTCTCTGGGATACACAGTCAACAAAAAGAAATCAAGGCTAATACCCTCTCAGAAAATAATTTTCCTGGGTGCCAACTTGGACACAAACACTCAGATGGCCAACCTCACACCAGAGAAGCAGGGGCAACTAACTCAATACTTCAGAACACTAGCAAATTTCACCAGGCTGACTGCAAGGAAAATCCTGCAGGCTCTGGGATTCATGGCATCTTGCATCCTACTAATCCCATGTGCAAAGCTGCATATGAGGAAACTTCAATGGTACCTGAAAAACCTATGGTCTCAACACAGCCACAGTTTGGAAACAATAATACCACCAATTCCATGTCTTCAAAAGGAATTTCTGTGGTGGGCTCAAGCATGCCAAACAAACACAGGTCTCCCATTTTGCAAGCCTCAAGCAAATCAAGTCATCACAACAGACGCCTCAGACTACGCCTGGGGGGCGCACATGACAGATCAGTGCATTCAGGGCAAATGGTCCCAAAAAGAAAAGCACCTGCACATCAATCAAAAGGAAATGCTAGCAGTAATAAATGCTATTATAGCTTTCAAAGACCTTCTGCATCCAGGTCAAGTATTGATAAGGACAGACAACACCACAGTAATGTGGTACATAAACAAACAGGGAGGAACCCATTCATACCCCCTATGCAGGCTGGCCATGTCACTTTGGAACATGGCTCTGGAATTACAAATCGAACTTCAAGCACAGTACTTGCCAGGCAAGGAAAACACGCTGGCAGACAACCTAAGCAGAAATATGACAGATCCACACGAATGGAAGTTGCATCCTCAAGTTTTTTCAGAGATAGTTCAAGCATGGGGAAGGCCAGACATAGATCTCTTTGCTTCCCACAAAAATCACCAATTGACAAAATTCTGCTCAAGGACTTTTCATCCAAAGGCCTAGAGAGTGGACGCTATCTCTTTCAGTTGGACAACAATGACAGTTTATGCCTTTCCACCTCTTCCTCTGCTGTCCAAAGTTCTATTAAAAACCAGAGCAGACAGACCAAAGATGATTCTCATTGCTCCAGACTGGCCAAGACAGCAGTGGTACCCACTCCTGAGGAGCCTGACGCATTCCCCTCCATGGACCCTACCTCTAATGCCTCTTCTTCTGACTCAGCACAGCTTCAAAACGCTTCACAGTCAGCTGAAAACACTCAATCTGGCCGCATGGAAGATTCCTTAACATCACAACAGACCCTACTCTCCAAGGAGGTGCAGGATGTCATTTTGGAGGCCAGAAGGCCGTCTACTAGAAAAGCTTACTACACAAAATGGAAATGGTTTTGTGCCTGGAAAGAGAAAAAGGGCCAGAATCCTGGAAAACTGAATTTACCTCAAATATTACAGTATCTAGCTGAGCTGCTAAGCAGTGGACTTTCATTCTCCTCCATCAAAATCCATGCCTCAGCCATTTCTGCAGAATACAACACTGATCCACCTTTATTCTCTCACCCCCTCTTAAGACAGTTCCTCAGAGGGGCTAAGAATATAAAACCCCCAAGGAAACAACCAATACCTGCTTGGGACCTCAATTTCATTCTAGAAAAGCTGACCTTGCCTCCTTTTGAGCCAGCTGCCTCAACAGATTTGCAATATTTCTCCTGGAAAACAGCTTTCCTTCTGGCTATCGCCTCAGCTCGTAGGGTATCGGAACTACAAGCCCTCATGACTGTGCAGCCTTTTATCATCTTCCATCAGGACAGAGTTTCCTTACGAACCAACCCATCCTTTATGCCAAAGGTGGTATCCAGGGTAGCTTTGAATCAGGCTATACACTTACCTACCTTTTACCCTAATCCTCAAAACAAAGGGGAGAGACTACTACATTCCTTGGACATCCACAGACAGCTGCGTTATTATTTGGACAGAACAAAGCCTTTCAGAAAATCAGAACAGCTCTTTGTGTCCTATGCTATAGGAGCTCAAGGGAAACCAATTTCCAAACAGACAATTTCAAAATGGATAGCCCACTGCATATGCTTTTGTTACTCTTTTCATGGTAAAACTGTACCTGCAGGCATCAGATCTCACTCCACAAGGGCCACAGCTACCTCTGCAGCTTTCCTCAGAGGAGTTCCTACCAAAGATATTTTGGAAGCAGACACTTGGAGTTCTGTGCATACCTTCTCCAAGCACTACCACCTACCATTATACTCCAAAACTAGAGCAGGCTTTGCCACTGCAGTCTTGCAGGGCATCCTGGCTCCTCCTAGTTCCACCTAGTGCCTACCACCCCTTTCTTAGCTTTGGGATTCTACCCATCTGTTACGACTGCAGCTGTATGCACGATGAACATAGTACAGTTTTGTACCTACCATAAATGTAGATGTTCAAGTGCTGATACAGCTGCAGTCCTGGTTTCCCTCCCTCCTTCCCCTCTTGGGACAGGCCTTTTGGCTAACACCTCCTCATACAACCTGATTGGGGTATTCATTTATGGTGTATTTGCTTGCAACTACTGTATTTTGATTATATGGCATTGCTTTATTACACAAATTTATGTATTGCCTTCCCTCTGGGGGCACCTGACATCTGGGGCAAGAAAAACTGAAGAAAATGGCGTTGGCTGGTTCTTTTATACCCCTGTCGCACTGATGTCGGGGAAGAAGCGACGACAACCGATGCCGGACCTAGACTTTGGAATTCGGCCGACCGAGGACCCGCCTGACGGCAGGAGAACCCATCTGTTATGACTGCAGCTGTATTAGCACTCGAACAGCTACATTTATGGTAGGTACAAAACTGTACTTTTGCATGTATGGAGTACTAACAAGAGGCATCGGATGAGTAATTTACTTGTACTTTCTAGCTTTGCTTGCATGTTTTTGTAAAGAACCTAATTTCAGTGAATACCTTGCAAAAAAGTGAAGCCTTCTTTCTGAATAGGTGTTTAATTTCCTGGACTATTTGGGAAGGCTTTCAGCTGTCTGTGAAGGATTATTTTCATTCAGCATCTTTCTTCTCTACAGGTTTGGGCATCTTGTGCAAAGGTGGAATGCATACCTGTCAATTCTAATTATAAGAAATTTGGGCAAAGCCAAACATTATGCTGGGGATAAAGGTCAAAAATTATTGCTCTTATAAACTTGGGACAGAGGTCCAAAAATATTGCTGTTATATAAAACGTTGTTAGACTAACAGGTTTTGTATTAGCATACACATTCTGAAGGTGATGAAATCTGAAACTCAAATATCTGCCCTTATTTAGTTACTTCAGCCATCAGTAATTTGCCAGAACACCACAATTTTGTGAGGAACACACCAAAAGTATGAACGAAACTTTGGATATTATGCGAAAATCTGATTAGTTAAAAGTTATGGTGAATGTACCACCTTATACCACTGTAGGTTGTGGCACCTTGTGACAGGGATGATTGAAGGTCACTCCCTCTTTCATTTTCATTAGTCTTTTTTATTGCATTGTGACACATGATAGATGCAATGTCATAGAAGTGACCATCAGCCTAACTTCTCGTTTCCCATCTGGATTGGATGTCATATTACCACCACTTATTATTTTTATTTATTTTTTTTTCATTGACCAAGTGGGTGAGCTGGTATGTTGATCTTTTTCAACCATAACCCAGCTGCAGAAGGCACAAAAGTAGAGGCAATAGGTTCACATACGATATTTCAGGGATTACAAAAATATACAAAATGTAATTATACAGCTTTTTCTTAAGCTTAAACTTCTACTGTCCAACAATCTATAACCATTTAAAGTACCAAGGATTCATATAATGGAGTAATATCTGTACTGAAAAATTCCTACAGGAGAGAAATTAAAGTCAGGAGATGGAAGAGAAACATTGACTGCTTGAGAGATGAAAGTTATGAAGGAAGTAGATAAAGTGGAAGAAGTATTCATTTGTAGTGGAGTGGACCCACACAATTAATTGACTGGAGCAGAAAATATTAGCGTACTACTACTACTACTACAGGAAGATGGACTACAAGTTAAATTAATATATTTACAATAGAGATGGTCTCTCTGTTATTGAAAAGAATCTTTAGGAGCTATGGCTTATGTGTGAATATAGGAGCAAAAATGGAGGAGTCTAGCTGGGTGGTAGAGATTATCCTTTGTGAAGCAGATACCCTTACATATGTCTTTTTTAAACATATTTATTGAATTATCACTTGTGACATAGGCAAACTTACATTTAAATAAACATAATCAACCATATTAACAAGTTTACATTTACAAACATGATCATTTACATATGTTGTTATATATCATCTAATTTAAGCAACATTACATAAATTATTCAGTTCCTGCCTTCTCTTAAAATTCATTAGTTCTCCAAAACATTTTTCTGCATGTATTGTTTACACAATTTCCATGTTTTCTATGTAATTTACTCCTACCCTTTTCTGAAGATCTCACTTCCTGTTCTTTTATCTCTGTTACAATATTCACTTCTGTAGGTATAGTTGGTTTAGATTTTGATTACAATTTTCTAGTAATCTTAACAAGGCATTACTATGTCTAGGCAATCCAAAACCTGTATGCCACATCAAAAATTAATTTCCTTAGTTACACTAATTTGTCCACCCAGTATTTCTGACAAAGTATTTTCTGGGGAATCTTTAAAGTTTGCCAGTTCATTATACTGCCAAAAAAATATGTTCCCATTTACCTCTTTCTTCCCCATCACACCTCCAAAATTTGCCATCTGCACGAGGAAAAATTCTTTGGACTCTACTTGAGGTATAATAATACCTATGTAAACACTTCCAAGCAAAGATCCTAAATCTTCTAGACTTTTTTTTGCATATTTGGGAGATTTACATATATCCCCCATTGGTTCTTTGTGAATTGCTTGTCCAATCTCTTTTCAGTCCTTTCTAACCTCCTCTGATTGATTCTTGTAGTTATCATGCAATATTTTGTATGCTGTACTATTTATCATTTTTTAACTGCAGATTCTGTTCTATATTCTGCTAAAAACTATACCAGTGTTTTCTTTAGGATCCCTATTTCTTTCTCTTTGCCTGTACTCTGATATCAATCCTTGATAGGGAAAGCAATCTCTAGCCTGCAGTCCAAATAAATTCTTGGCCTCTTTCCATTCTATTACCTTTCCCTGTCTGATTTTTTTCTCCTAATACCTTGGTTCTTTTGCCATTTTTCTCCAGTAAATTCCAGCCCCCCCTTGCCTGTTATCTGTATCCCTAATTGCAGTCATCAGCAGAATATCCTTTCTTCTATCCTGTGTTGGATTAGTTCTTAAAATACTTTCTGCTACCTTATAAATATAACATTCTGTATGGTTATTGTTATCCTCCTTAGGGATCTGCCTCCAAAATCAAAGTTTCTCCTTGTTTTTTGAGCCCCCCCCCCCCGTTTCATCATCATTCCTTTCAACTTTAAATTATACGTTTCTGGTTGTGCTGTGTGTAAGAGCCTTTACTGTGTAACTCTGAAATACCCTTTCAAGTCAGGTAATCCCAAACTACCTTGTTCATTTGGGAGAATCAGTTTATCCCACTTGACTTTTGCATGTTTGCTGTACCCTCCCAGATAAAATCCTTCAGCTGCTTATTAATTGCTATCCACAGCTTCTCCTCTGGTTGATAAAATATGTCTGACCTGTATATAAACCTAAAGAGACTAAAACATTGTAACTGTTTTTATTTTGCTATCCATGTCCATATAACAGAGTTGTCAATGTCTCACTTTTTGTATTGTCTTTTGCTTAGTCTCTTCCCATATAATCCGTTTTAATCCACACTCCTAAGTACTTAATTTTATCATGCCCCCATAAATATAGATATTGCTGAACCAATTCTTGTGTGGGTATGTAATTTAGAGCTATTGCCTTTGTTTTAGCTTCATTAATTTTGTATCCCAAGAAGATCTGAAACTGTCTCAAAATGTTCAACAACACTGACATGGCCTGTTCTGGTTTTATCAGATATTAAGTAATGTCATCTGCAAATAGAGACAGCTTTTCTTGACTGCTGTACCAGTTATATCCTTGGATTTCTGAGTTTCTTATTTTCTTTGTTATTTGCACAGTATGTAGAACCATTGGCAAAAGGAAAATAGGACTCCCCTGACAGTTTCTGTGCTGAAACAGAAATCATCAGAGAGGAACCCACCTACTTTAATTTTCTGCCTCTGATCCCTCATATATCCTACTAATCAGCCTTATAATTTTGTCCTGGAATACAGATGCTTCAATTGCCTTGCTCATAAACTCCCAGCTTACTCTGTCAAATGCTTTTTCTGCATCAAGACCCACCAACAACCATGTTATTTTCTTACATTTCAGCTTCCCTCTGGATCATCAATGTTCTGTTAACATTGTGAAATGTTTCCTCCCCTCCACAAAACTACATTGATCCACATCTATCAATTCGGGCATCATCTTTGTCATTCTTTTAGCCATTATAGATGTAAACACTTGATAATCATGGTTTAGGATTGAAATGGCCCTGTATGAAGCTGGATCTAATGGGTCTTTGTCCTCTTTAGGTATTACAGCCACCACTGCATTCCTTCCAGGATGTTGGTGCTTCTTCTCCTCTTAAAATATTATTAAACAAAACCTTCCAGATCTTTATCATTTTTTCCCCTCCTAGCTTCCATACTTCCACAGGAATACCATCTCTTCCTGGGGACTTTATACATCACCATTTTTATCTCATCTCCTCCTATCATAACTGTTAGTAATTGAGCTACATCTACCTCTAACCTTGGCATATTTAATGATTCCATAAACTTTTCCATTTTTACCTTTTCCTTGATCTCCATATGTCTCTGCTTTATACAGACTTTCATAAAATTTCCAAAATATTTCTAGTACCTCTACTGGATCTCATCTTCCTTGTTATAGACTCCCTAAACTTGGCAACAACCCTTTCTACTTTCTCTTTCCCAAATCATTGCTCTAATAGTTTTTGTGCACTGGCGTTATTATCAAAAAAC